>NW_010264951.1:21317-69629 GCF_000690775.1 Eurypyga helias | reverse complement strand
TTCCTGGGAATCATCAGATGTTATTTTCACCAGCAAATAAGCTACCTCATTCAGTTCATAATCCTGTTGGGGGTCTACAAAGTCATTTATTCAATTAGCACAGACCAGTAATGATTTGCTTGTGTAGGATCCACCTCAACTTGCACTAAAATCACAAAGGTGCTGCAAGTCTCCATTTCTCCCTCTGCAGCTGCCAGGGACATTCCGACTCCAAAGCATCCATGTTTTTCTAGGATAGGATCTCCTCATCCCATGATGCCACTGAGAGGAACCTGGCATCAGGACCTCCAGGACACCCGATTCCAGCTTTTGTAACTGTTTCAATGCAGTGACTGCTTTCAGTTTTTGAAGATGCATGTTGAATGCCAGGTAATGTGTATGTAATAAGTAAGAACACTAGAAAGTTTCTGGCATTCCCTCTCCTTTCCAGTACGGCCATGTCCTTTCCATTAGGGGTGAGACTGAAATTTCTCCTTGCTCTTGCCATTTGATTTTAGAGTCTTATTGCATGACCTTATGGAGAATGAATGAAAAAGCCATCTACGACCTTTTAAAGTGTGTTTTTCTACACCCAGCCACGGCTAAAATAATAATTATATAATGTTTTTAGTTTCAAATTTCCTGCCAGTGACTTTCCTACTACTCTAGGACTGGCTTGGCCTTTTACTTCATATTTATTTTGAAAGGTTGCAACATACTTAAGGAAAAGAAAACAGAGCAAAAATATTTATATTATAAACTAATAAATGTGTAAAATATGATATGTGTAATGTAAATCATGAAGATGAGATGAATGATTATTTTTTCCCTAGAAAAAGTGTTGACTTAGAAAATACAAGCAAATTATTAAGGAGGGCACATACGTTAAAATGGCTTGCTCACAATCAGAAGAAAAGAATTCACACATTGGGTCACTAATGGAGAATTCAGTCACTGAGTGTTATTTTTTCCCATTATTTTTTCAGTGTAGACATATGAAATGGCTGGAATATAGCTGTGAAAGGAAGGTAAGCTGATGAAAGGAATCCAAGTTCAGAGCTGCCTGCAAGTGTGCAAGGCCATGGTCATGTTAAATATATTGAGAGAATGATCTTGCAGCTGGTGCTAATGAGAAGGGTAAAGCCTTCATAAACTTGTCCATTCAGAAATGCTCTTGTAGCACATAACATACTGTACAAGCCATGCTACTTCTGCTTACATTGCCTGGGAGGTAAAGCTGAACAGTTCCCTTTTCTGATGCTTACATATTTTACTGCTGATGGCCACAGAAATACTAATTTACTGCTATTTGCTAAAAATCTTAATATGAATAATCTACTCATGCCAGGATCAAGGCCTTTGGGCAGGAGATTTGTGCATTCACATCTCTGGAGACACTTTTGTATATGCATCTTCAGCATTTAATAACATCAGGGTGAATATGGAACAGGAGCAATGCAGAGCAATATTAATTTACTGTTAGTGCTGCCTCCGTCATTTAACCAAAAGTAGCCTCACACTCTTTGGCATATCTGCCCTATCTCAACATGTCCAGTATTTACTCCTGGAAAAAATTATGGAGATAATAAGGTGAGTTTATGTGACTATTTGCTATATTTCTTCCTAATCTCCTGACAATGAAATATATCATCTGAGTTTTTCACTTCAACAGAAACATTTTTTCTAACAGGGTGTTTCACTCCTTCGTGACACTGAGATGATCAGAGTCCTGGCAGGGCAGTGGTCTGTCCAAGTGCCAGCAGAGAAGCTCCAGCCTGATAGCAGACTCAAAACTTCTGGTCTAATGGATGATGTTGGTGCCAGCATGTGTGTCTTCTGGGAGATAGGAATGTCGATCTCATGCTGCAGCAGGATTTCTTTCCCTTCGCAAAGGTTGTGAGGAGCAGCAGCGGTGGCATTGATTCCAGCTGCTGCTGCCCAGCTGAACGCGGAGACAGATAAACTGTGGGATGTTCTTAGCAGCTCCTCCATGAGGTAGTAAGATAAACAAGAGAAACATAAGGAGATATTAAAGGGTAGATGATAATCCATTTTCAGGAAATAACATTTCTCCAGCACAAGAGGCTGAACATTATCAAAGGGAAAACTTCTCCTGCAGGACTTGCCAAAGTAAATCTCTTTGATGCAAATGGTTTAAGCAAAGACATTTCCCTTAATCTACTGTGTGGTGACCTGGTCTTCTGATACAGAGAATAATTATGGGTGTTTTCAGAATTGCTGTGGTCTGCAAATCCTCCAAACCTAAAATAAGTACTTACAGTGTTCCCACTTCACCACTCTGATCTTGAAGTCACCTACATTTCTTTTGAATTTAATACTACCTAATGCCTTTAGACTTTGATACTTGAAAGGACTTCACTGCCTTGTGAAGGACAAATTAAAAAAGTGTAAGTCTTCATTAACAATTTATTTCAGCTTTAAAATTCTATTATTGGGCCTGTGCTAAAAGGGATGACATCTCATAAAATGAATGACCCTCAAGTAACTTGCCCAAAGGGTAGTACAAAATGGAGAGGAAAAGACAAGTGTTTAGCTGTTGAAATTACTATTTTCATGCAGATTGATCTTTGTGCCAGCTTGCCACCCCGGACATTTTCAGTTTAGTTTATTTGTGTTACAGTAGTAATGACAATGTAGTTAAATATAGCCTCTGAAAACAGGATCTCTGCCTGTTTCATTTGTATTCTACTGTTCTTTCATTAAACATTTCTTCATCTTTGCTGAGCCAAATTCTTACAATAATAAATCAGAGACACCTAAGGTTCTTGCCAAGTCAAATATCTACAGTTTCTGGCAATTATGTAATTTCCAGATTTGCTACAATGGCTCTTGCTGATAAGTCAACTGTCATAAAACAAAATGTTCCAGACCAATCTTTATTAGGGTGTCCTTCACTGATCTGTGTAAAATAATCCCTCTCCTGCCCCACTCTCTTTTAGAAAAGAGAAACATAATTACAGCTTTTTCCCTTGATTTGAATGACTCTTCATCATAACAATTTATATCTGGAAAATGTCACAAGAAAATGTGAAAAAGGTAAGTTTAAACCAAAGAAATCAGGCACTGCTGTTATTAATAGAACAGCTCAAAAATGTTTCCCATGATGTCTTATAATGGCTCTGTCTTACAATAAAATTTAACAGTGATGTATTTCCCTTGTTCTCAAGTTGATTTTGTATTAGAAGTCCAGACAAAAGCAATTTGTAGCAAAGGTCCCTGATCCAATGTCTGTATATGGAAAAGACTCAAAAGACTTCATGCCCATTTAAAAGCCCTTTAAAATGATTAATGGCTAAATGCATTACAAATTATCAAGTATTTCACACTGACAAAACAGAGGACTTGCTATGAGTTTTCGCGAAATTTTCCTTCCTTAATACTTAGAGTATAATGTCACATAAACAGTAATTGAGAACACCCATTCATAGTGGTGATGAAGTAAGGGCAGGTTAAAAAAAAAAAAAGCCCTGCATTTTTTTGCCCATTTTTGTCTTTTTTTTTTTAATGTCATTGTTTTCTATTTTAAAGGGTGCTTGCAGTCCTCGTTGTCACCTCTACTGCAAAGCATTCTCTGAGTCCTTCATCATTTTGACAGCAAATGAAGAAGAACAAAACGAAATCCCAGGACTTAGCTGGAAATTCCCAGTTTCTGGTCATACCTGGAAGTGATTCTGGCACTAACTCTGAAAAAGAAGCCGGTCCCTTTCTGCACTCAGAATGTAATGATTTATTTTCCAGCTCTCATCATTGTTTTTTTCTTGAGTAAAAAGGCAAAGCTGGGATATATAGAAGTGGGGCCTGTCCTGGCTAGTGGAGTTGGCCAATCTCGTTCCCCATGGTTCACTTTGAAATAAAGTCCTAAAATATTATTGCTAGGTTTGCACAAGTAGAATTATGTAGCATTAACACAAAACCAGACAAACACAAACCCCATGTCTTTCAGAAGTAGTTGAAAAAAGAAAACTCAGTACAGTTTGCATTCCTTGTCACTACCACGTTTGATAGCGTTTTGGATTCTTCGGCGCTGGTGATGGCCACACAGCAAAGCCCAGGTACCACTTGCAGCAAGCTGGAACGCAGCAGTTCATTCATTTGCCTGGCCTCACTGGCATTCCCCAGAAGGCACGCTCGGGGCATCACTCACCTCACCTCCAAAAAGCTCGCTCTTCTATCAGCAGCCAGCACTCAGAGAGCTGGCAGTGTGCCTTCCAGGGATCTGCTGGCCGCCACCTCTGCTTGAACTGCCACATAGGAACACCCAGAGCCCAGTCCAAATCCTGTCGACAGCTAAAAATATATCGAATTATAATAGCTATTACATCTATTTAATGACAGTATGTTTACACAACTTTATTAGGTCATATGCTTACTTTGTGCGGCGAGCTGCTAGCTGTTAACAAATGTGTGAAACTGCTGATCTTACATGGAAGATCACCAGTATCTTTTTTGCAGTTGTGAGGGGTTTGAAACACACACAGGAAGAGCCAATAGAACTGAATTGTCTACCGTCTCAGAAACATTGGGGGGGTCATAACATGGAGGAGACTAATTAATCATGCACAAGACATGGCCAGCCTGTGAAATATCACTGAACAAAAAATAGACCTCTGTATGTCTGTTTATCCATTAACATATTATTTTCCAGTTTCTGTCTCTTTCTACAAAACATTGTTTTTTCCTCCATGAGTGTCATGCCTTGATACTCTGCACATAACTCAATAACTGTTCTGCAGTTTGGCAGGTTTCCAACTGCCCTCATGTCATCTTTATGAAATTTGAAAACATTAGGGTTGTACTTATTATCTTTTGAAGTGATGATGTGATTCATTATCCTGCAGCTCTCGTTAGCCACAAGGGGCTAAGAAATTTATATCATGTGCAAACTCAACTGTTTAGTGGCTTGTCCAGGGGCAATGCTAGGGTCAAAATTAAAAATGCTGGACCTCTGCCTTCCTCTTTCATGCTCCCTGCCCTCTTTTTCTTAGCAAGTTCTCTGTAAGAAATAAATAAATAATCTTTTCTGCTCTTAGGTATTTATAGACTTAATGAAAAGTCTCAGACAATAGAAAAAACCCCAGTATGCATTCAAGCAGGCTGAAATTCATTACAGTGCTAATATTTTATGAAGTATGTGAAATAATTCTATTCAAGTCTTCCACAATACCAATGCCAACAAAATATCCCATCATCAAGCTTTGCTCAATGCTGTAAATGAGGGCTTAGTGAGCTTTCAAGAGGGCTGCTGATAAGGGCAGGGGTGCTTCTCCACTGACTGATCCCCCACCCTCCAGTTGTTCAGGGACATGTTTCTTGGGCTTAACCTCCAGGTTGGCATCTTCTGTACTCATGTCAGTAAGTCTTTCTCTGCTGCCTGGAGGTCTCAGAAGCTTTTTCCAACAAAATTTTCCTTCTTCTTACCTTTGAGAACATTAGTTGTGCCATGACAGCTGTCCTCAGAACACAAGAATAGTCCTCAAATTGTTTTTCGTTGCAGATATGGCATAAAATCCCACTGAAGGCTAATCTCCTCAGCTGTAGCTTCGTATTTGGGAAAGAGAGGAGCACACCAGCTGGGGGAAAAGAATACAGTAGTACATGGTCCCTCTTCAGCTCTTCCAACGTTCAGAGTGCCAGAGCAGAGAAGGAAGTCAAGCAGTCTTATCTGCGCTCTGAGACAGCAACCAGGACAGGAACAGCATGGTCACACAGGGACTAGGAACAGGACACAAAATCAGCAGAGTGAATACAGCAAAGTCTATTAACATCTAATAATTCTGGCATTGTTTAGGATGGGGGATATTTAAGACCCTTTCCATGGTATTAGTGCATCCCCCATCACTATATTTGAGTATTAAAATAGGGATTATCGTTAACATTAAAATTGCTCGCATGGGACCTGAGAGACCCTTTGCACTTTGGTGAATTACAGGAATGCTTCAGTGAAGGAGATTCATTGATGCAAATACGGGAAAATCTACTCTTAAATTTATGGCTAACACCATAATGCAAGCTACATCTGAGGGATTTTTGTGTGTGTGTGTAAAACTATATATCTATAGTTATCCTAGCAAGCAAAAATATTGGTTTTGCAGAACAGTTATCTTTTGGGTCTGTGGAACTGACATAAAGTATCTCAGCAAAAGCAGTCTTACAGTCGCAGTAGAGCCAATATCTTACAGCTTTGACTGTGCTCGGAGAACTGCCATCAGTATGGTAGTAAAAAAAAACAGGCAGGAAATAGGTTTCACATTCTGGCCAAATGTAACAGTATGGAAAAATGTTTATGTTCTGAATCAGGACAAAGAAGTCAAAATCTAAAAACATCATGGGCTGTAAATCCGGAAGATATGGTTTTGTTTCAGATCAGCTGTAACATTTTGTTTTGGCAATTTGGAAACATTT
Source organism: Eurypyga helias (assembly GCF_000690775.1). NCBI lineage: Eukaryota > Metazoa > Chordata > Aves > Eurypygiformes > Eurypygidae > Eurypyga > Eurypyga helias. The sequence continues at coordinate 63,227 of NW_010264951.1, read as the reverse complement.
TGGTTATTTTCAATATATACTTTTTGATTTAAGTTGCTTATCTTTCTCTATGAAAAGTAATTTTGAGCCATGGAATAGCCATTTCTGGAGACAAAGTCTCAGTTACATCAAAACCCATTTGCAAATGTTTTTCAATCCATTTCCCAAAACCAACATTTCTCCTTGAAAAAATGTCGTATGAAGTAATCAATATGTTCTAATTTGAAAAGTAGAACAGAAGTGTTCCTGACCAACTCACTGATGTATCCATTGTGACAGCAATTTTCCTTGGTAAATGAGGCTTGGGACAATTCACATAAATTAGACTCATGTATGTGGGTGCTGCAAGACTGACAGTGATAGTTTTATATGTTTTGATAGTTTTATAAACTCTGTCTTTCTTTGCTGGAGTTGATAGATATTTTTTATTTTCTGACAGTATCAGGGATTCTTTCTGTCACTCTCACAGCACTCAATGAGCAGAGCTATTCCCACTACTTAATAATGATACTGGATTGCCTTCAGGTTCGAACTGGACAATTATGGCATCCTAAATACTAAGAAAAGGAATTTAAGGAGGTAGAGCAGAATGGAAATAACAACTGGAATGGGAATTGTAAACATTTTTGCAAAGTTGTATCCCCTATTTGTAGCTTGCAATGTTCAAGAAAAACATACAAGGACTCATTTTGGCAGAATTTTCTGATATATGTTCATTTTGCTCTGGAAGATCACATATTCTCTCGTTAATACATGTGCAGAACACCCACAAGTCTGCACGCAAGACATTTGCTGATGTTCACAGCAGAATTAATATTAGCTGAACAAAGTGCCATATAATTAATAGAGGAGAAACGATTAACAAATGTGATAAAAAGGCTAAATCTGTGATGAGAAAGGCTAACCCTGGACACAGCAAACTGGTCTTAGGTTTCCTCCATGGTTGGCAGAGAGTGGTAGATTCATCTGGGGGATGATTCAAAGCAGAAACTTCCCATAGGGGCTCCCTGATGGAGCCAACACGATTGGACTGACAGGTCTTACAGCGAAACCTTGAAGGCTCTGTTCATGCAGCACTGTTGCCTCGTTCCAGCTCTACGAGAGGAGTAGACAGGGTTGTGTTTCATTTGCTAGTGCATCAGGATTTCCTTCCCAAGGAAATGCAGGTCCACAGGTAGAAAGAATATCAAATATCATTCGAGTTTATTCCCTGAAGGAAAAAATTGTGGGGCAAACTGCAAAGCATGTATCTTCCCTGCTGTACGTGTGCACATGGGGTGCACATCCTGGGATCAGGATTTCAAGGGGCACTATGGAGTGCCCTCATGGTATTGCAGAGTAGCTTCTTACTCTCCAGGACCTCCAACTTCCTCAGTCAGCTACAGATGAAGTGTAGGGTGAATAAGTACTTCTGAAGTTATGCTCTGGAATATCTCTCCCTCCAAACTCTGAAAAAGCATAAGCTGTGAACCAGTTATTATTTCATTATCATCTGGAATGAAATCCAATTGCCATTGAGCAAAGTCTTGCCTCTTAATTCTGAAAATACCTATCCTTTCAAATATGTTACCTCCTGAAAGTAAATTATGGAATTGTTTGCTGATGTTTTTTAAAGACCAGCTTTAATGACGGCTATGTCAAAATCAACCTTCTCTGGAGACTGCAGGTATTTAAAACCATGACCAAATCAGTGCTGATCAAACTGTTGTTTGACCTGGAAATACTAGAACTCCCCCTTTGTAGCTATCTGTCAAATGCTTGTTTTATACACGCATTAGTAAAGTTTCTGCTGTATTTCTTAAATGGTGTTATTATATACCATAATCTTCACTGTATGGTCCTTCGCTGCTGTGCTGTAACAGCTACAAGCAAATGACTTCACAAAAATGAAGAGAGAATCTTGAGGCCATTATGCTTTCTTATTCCAAATGTTATTTTATATACCTATAGAAATTATATGTTAGCTAAACCATCTGCTAAAGTCATGCACAAGCTGTTATTTAACAGGGTCTGCAAATGATCAGATACAGCCTCGCAAACAGGTCACTCAGTCGCAGCAAATTACAAATGCTTTTCAAATAGGATAATTTGACCAGCTGAAAGATATATAGAAATACATTCTGAGGAGAAAAACAATGGAAACTGCTTGCCCGTTACTAGGTTTTAACTTTGAAAATATCTCTAGAAAGAGACTGGGGTCCAAACCACAAAATACAGAGCTGGATTTTAAATCCTTGAATTTGGGGGATCTGGTCTGAAGCTTTAGTTCTGCTCATTGTTGAGGGGGATCTCATTTGTGAAACTCAGAGCTGCATCTGGGTTTGGATTGGAAATTAATGCAAAAATGGGGTTATTTGCTTCCAAGAATCTTGGTTCAGTCCCCGCTTCTAATTATTGTCCCAACCGAGGAAGCATTGATGGCTGATGCACATCATTCAGGAACTCAGTACATGTATACATGCACAAGAGTTTTACTTTACTCATTTGGAAGCAAATGTAGTTCTTGCAGCCAGACCTGGTCTGGCCATGAGAAAAACTGCTTACAGCTCCGCAGAATGCAAAATTCAGTCTTCAAGGTTAGCAGATTATGGTTTCTGCAAGCAGTCAAAAGGACATCACTTGTCCATTTGAACTTTGACTGTGAGAAAATAATCTGCTATTAGTCCATTTTTGACCAAACATTGTTATAAAACAATCCAATGCTCAGGAAGTTCTTTGAAAAGTTGGTGGATTGTTTGTTTGTTTGTTTTACATTGGTTTTGTATTTATTTCCAGTAGTAACAAAGGTTATGGAATGACTTTGTATTTCTGAAAACTTTTAAATTCTTGGCTAATTTCAGCCAAATGTGACAGTGGCAGATCTACTAAAGATACCAGGTTTCTACAGGTTTCAGGTAGGGCCCATTTGAGAGTCCTGTCTGAGAAGAAGGCTTCAGTGTGATTGTCAAAGTACCTGTCCTATGACTAAAAATATGATGGATGAAAGAGTATCAGCTATTGTTAACCCTTTCTGAGGTACTGGAGAATCCATTCCTGAAATCCTAAGCCACAGGAAATCAGATGGAATTGGTTTTGTTACTTTGAGGACTATTACTGTTTTTTTGTTTGGTTGATTGTTTTTGGTTTGGTGGTTTTTTTTCATTTAGGTAATGACTGTGTTCAGTTTTGACTCTTATTCTTTGCACCTCTCACACTTCAAATGACATTTTCACTGTAAAAAAACTCCTAAAGCTGAAAATCGAAGTCCACTTCTTAGGTGGGTTCACCACAGATCAGGAGTTGACTGAACATGAACATAACTATTTGTGAACGGGTTCCTAAGACACTGAATTTCTTCCTGAGAATGATACTGCCATTTGATTTGTTTATAGATATGTATGTATAAAATATAAGCTTTTCCAAGAACAACTGCTTTAATTGGTTCAGCTGTTTTGGGGAAGCAGAATTCACTCATGTGGATGGGAAAGGGGATTCAAATTGTGGTAGGACCTCTTTGAGTTTTGTGAAGCAAATAGTACTATTTTACCTGCTAGGAATACCATAGAACTAAAAAAAGATAGAGGCAATATGTTTCACACAGTTTATCTTTTCCTTCTCAGAGGTGATTTTTTCAGTTTAAAAACTCTGTTTAACATACTCTGGGGAGAAGGCTACAAGGAACTGCCATGATGGATCAGATCCGTTATCTATATAGGCCAGCAGCCAGTACCCGATAGGGATCGATGACCAGAAGGACATGCTTCAAGGGAACTTATGTTATCATCTCCTCTTTCCTTAAGATCTCTCAACATAGGTCTGTTTTAACATAATAATTAGAGACAGACTTGTGACCAGAATAATGAGGTTTAATATGTCAATTATCCAAACTAATTCTATGTAAAGGATGCAGTGTTTTTTTTTAAACGGCTTAATGCTGACTGGATGGTTATCCAGTCTGAGTTGATGGGTTTTATTTATGATGGGCCTACAAGGGAGAGGGGACTTTTTACAAGGGCCTGTAGTGACAGGACAAGGGGTAATGGGTTTAAACTGAAAGTGGGGAGGTTTAGATTACATATCAGGAAGATATGTTTCATGGAGAGGGTGGTGAAGCAGGGAAGTGGGAAACAGGTTGCACAGACAAGTTGTGGATGCCCCATCCCTAGCCATCTTTAAGGCCAAGCTGAACAAGCTGAGCAACCTGGTCTAGTGGAAGGTGTCCCTGCCCATGGCAGGGGGGTTGGAACTAGGTGATCTTTCAGGTCCATTCCAACCCAAACCATTTATGATTCTATGATTTTATGATTTTACCATTCAGCAATAGCAGAATCACAGTAAGAATTATTGGGGGTTTTTGAAGACTTCATCCCAGACAGGCCAACACTCAGCATGCCTACTCATTGCTCACTACTGAGATCTCACTAAGGTTCCAGGCTCTGTTGGAAACACTGCAGAATATGCAACCTCCAATTAACTGGAATTGTTGTTTTTATTAAAGCTGCAAAGTGAAGTTAACCTTAATAGAATTTTGAATCCTACCTCTCTGTACTTTATTTCATATATCTAAGTTTATCATCAGAAGAGCAGAAGGATCCAATACTGGAAGGGGCCTATTCTCTGTTTCAGACATTCCTGAACCTCTTGAAATCAGCTTCAGGTGTTATTATTAATATGTCTGAGCATTTGTCCAATTTGCCCTCAAACGTAAGTTACAACCCTAACCTACCTCTGGAGACTATCAGACCATTCCTAATAAAAAAAAGGACTTTATCACAATGCAGAATTTTATCAGTCATGGTCATTTAAGGCCAAATGTCCAAACTTAACATTAATTCTCTGGTCTTCTATGATCTCTCTTTCGCAATCATTGAAAAGCACTTAAAAAAAGTCACTTATGACATGTCTGTGAAATGCATAATTGATATCATATTGTTTATGCACAGTCTGGTGGCCAAAGATATCTGGAACCCTGAACACAAAGCTTGTCTGTTGCACCTGAGAAAAAATCCTGAAATCTAGCCACCCTATTTCTGTGACCAGAAAAAAGTTGTTTCACAACAGCTGAGTTGCTAATACAATTTATTTCTTGCAGTGTCCCAAGCTCCTGTGATTTCCCTAAAAGGCACTTGGAAACCGCGAGGCAGTGTGAACGTAAATCAATGAGCTTCTCAGTGCAGAAGGCACAGCGTAGGGAATAAAGCAATGTGACAATAGCACTGGATTAAAACAGGACACAGATTCACTCAACCAATTAGCCAGTTTCCTGGGGTGACCTTAAAGGCCACACAAACTCTTTGTGGGTAGGTAACCCTTCTGGTTCAGAGGACTAGTGGCATTTCTGATTTTTTCATTTCCTGTCAGTCTGATTTTAAAGTCTTTGAGGACTAGGCTACCATTCATTAGAAATCACAGTATCATCCCTGATCATCAGGATGTGATCTCAGCTGGGGCTTATTGATACTACTAGAATGTGAATTTGAAATAACACCATAGGAATATTATGCATTTCTCTTGAATAATAATTTTCCTTATCTCAGATAAATTGACTAATAGGATGACTTATGTTAAAGTTTTGAAGTCTTGCCTTTCATCTCATGGAAGCCAAAACATAGTCACTAAAGCGTAAAGTGATTCTGCATCCTGGACTATTTCTGCAGATGGACTCTCACAGCTTTAAGGAAACCGGTTTGCGATCAGCACAGCACTTGCTGCATAACTCAGCGCTGATGACCACTGGGTGGCTGCACTTCCCTTCCGCAACTCCGAGCCCTTGCTCCATTCTGTCATCCCAGGACTGCATACTTATTAAGATGAACAATGGAAGGATACACCCAGAAATCTGGAAGTATTCAAAATCTAGGCTTTGCCATTCTCTTATTTGTATACTGTGGCCCACTGACCTGTACTTTGAAAAGTTACAGTGCTATTGGAAGACACCATCAACCAGCAATAAATGCCCAGAGGAGAAAGGAAAATACAGAGATGAGTTAGTAATAAAACAAGTGTATTTTGCACATTTATCTTTGTTAGTCTCCATCTCCTGGCCACTTCTCACTTCCCAGTTTGAGCACTTGTGCTGAATATCCTACTGGTTCACAACTGTGTCAGATTTTGTTTCCCTTTCCTACGCTGGCATCCACGAAGAAGCCTCCTGCCGTGTTCTGGGATGATATCCTGGTTTCTGATATGAAGAAGAAGGAATTCTGCCCTCTGCCCCCTGACATCCCTACATCTCAGTCCTACCAGGAAGATGATACATTATATTATGGAAGCTACATGTGTGAAATCATCAGTGTAGCTTCACAGCACTTCTGTTTTCAGGGATGAAACCTTACAAACCAAACTCATAACTGAAGGTCTATTTAAGCTATCTCCAGCGAGCTTTTGAAATCAGGCAATTACTGGTGCTATAGCAAGACCAATAATACTAAATGATGACCAATAATACTAAATGATTACCAACACCCATGTGAGCAGCAGAGCAAGCGGCTCAGCAACAACATATCCCATGGCTCTCTGAGCTGCAAGGGCATGTGTTGTTTTCTTAAAAATGATTCCTGTAGACTGAACACTCCCATTGGAAATGGTAGCAGGGAAGCTTTGGGAAGAGAGAAAATGTTCAGATTAAATCTTTTCCTATGCTTATGCTGAAAAGTAATAGTCAGGACTGGTTTTGCCTGATACTCACTAGAATTCAGTTTCTCTTGGGCTTTTTTCCTATTAACTGAAACAAAATAAGGAAATGGCATAAAGTTTTTTTAAGTGAGAAAAAAACAAATGGAGGTTGCATTTCCACAGCTAGGGCATTAGTGCCAACAGAAGGTGTAATATCTTGGAACTGGCATGTGTTTAACGTTTAAAAAGGAGGAAGGGCAAAACCCTTTCAGTAAATGGGAATGTATCAATAATGGTCCAGCATGAATGGATAGATGAGCCAATAAAATACCCACCACACTCCCATTTCAACTAGAGAAAACGTTTTATGTTGTGGCTGAGAAGTCAAGACATTACGAGAGGAGGAAGTAAGCAGCATGTTGACGCAGCGAATGAAACCAAGGAACTAATTCTGGGGTTTATATGCAATTTCCAGTCTCTCAACACATCAGGAATGAAAGAAAGCTTCTCAGCCTAAATACAGGGTTGGCTGATTGCAATGTGCTGTGCAGTCATGCTGGAAGGTTTCTGTCCTGATGGCCAGGTGAGTGGGAGGCAAGGTCTTTGCAACCAGGTGCTACACTGTTAAGTGTTGCTTTGTGATAGGATTTCCCGTTGTATTGAGCAATTTGTGCCAAAAGCCTGCAATAGGTAAAAGCTTTGTTCCAGTCTCTGCAGGGTCTGCAGTTTTCCCAACCCTTGCTCTTTAAAAGAGAAAATTTAGGTGAACGTCTGACTATGTGATTTAACACTTTCCTGCACTCTAAACACTCAGGCATTCTGCATTTTTTCACTGATACTCCTGTTCCTGGGGCATTACTAGTCCACAGGGCCAGATGCAGCTGTGAAGGGCTGAAGGGTGCCCTGGACAGTCCTGCGGCCTCTCCCTCATCACGTAACGTGAAATGTGCCGCAGTGAGGAAATGTGAGAGAATGAGTGAATAGAAGAACAGAATTTAGCTTCTTGGATTGCTATAAATCTGATCCTGTCCCTTAGGTAAAAATAAAACATCATCTGTAGCCAGGTGAATTAAATCAATAGTATCTTGATTTTGTTGTCTTGTAAAATGGGGATAATATATCTTATCCATCCCTCCAAAGGCTTTAAAATTTCTGAATTAGAAGTGCTACTTAAGCACTCAATGTTTTTTTTAGAGTACTCTGGTGCCTGACTATGTCAGATTCAAATATCCACTCCTTTTTCTTCAATAAAAATTGGACAAGATGGGATCAGAAACTTGGGCCATTTCTTGGGCACCTTTGGACACAGATCTGAGGCTATTAGTGACCTTTCTCCTTTGGAATAGCATCTTCTGAAGACAGACAGGGAAAATATTATTCCTTGCTTAATTTATGCTTTCTCAGATCTTCTTTGCTTTTGTATTGATTAAGAGTAGCACTCTCTAAGAAGAGGTCAGAGTTACTATTTTGTTGTTTTAATTTTGAACTTCTGAGTCTCCCAGGCTGAAACTGTAAGAATAGTGCCCGTATGATACAGCTGCTTGCCATATGTGTTGGAGGGAGGAACGTGTGATTGTGAGGAATATGATGACATCCAAACCGATAAAACATTCATCCGAAGGTGAATGGGTGTATCTGTTATATATTTAGGCATTCTTTTTTACCAGCAGACTTAGAGCAATTTAAAAACATAAAACCATAAAAAGAGGAAAGATCATAAGGGTTTGTGAGGGAGACTGACAGAAATGGCAGAGGGTTTATCACGAGCTGCAGTGATGAAAACAGTGGGATGTATATAGATGAGGTGGAGCCACTCTGAGGATCTGCCTCTTACACATACATTATAGTAAGAGTGGCTGGTTTCCAAAGACTATTTTATCTCAAGGAATATCTATCTGTTTTGCTGCTTATTGCCTTTTTCTCCTTTAAAAAAAAATCCAAAACTTTGTTTTTCTGTCCCCCATCCTGTGTCTTACTATCAGAGTCCAAAACACCTCTAAAATTGGCAGCAAGTTGACACGATAGCGATATAGATAAGCACAGTATACCTTAACAGCCCAGCCTAAGATAATCGTATGATTCTGACATATCATAAAAGACCATTGTTAAATAAACTTATATCTGCTCTATGTAAAGAAAGAGCTCTACATAAAACAAACCTGTTCCTTTTGTGGTTCTTCCCTCGGATTGAAGCTTCTCACTAGACAGAAATGAAGCAAGCCCTGTTTGGACCCTTCAAATAGAGCATCAGTGTAGAAATGTCTTTCTGAGGGTCCTCAGAGCATGCACATTTGTGCTTTGGAAGGAAGCACATAAACATTTTCCATGAGAACTGGTACTGAACAGCTTCCTTTCCCCTTTTGAGCCTTTCTCCTCTGGCAACAGCATCAGCTGCTACAGTAGTTCTGAGCCTGTTCTGGTCAGCCTCTGTTGTGCACATCATGCCTAGCTGAATCTGTAGACAGGGGTTTTTATCCCCTTGAACTCCTAATCCTTTTGGGAGTGTAATACATCCAGACATTTGAAATATGAGGGATCTTTTGAGATCCCAGTGGTATTTTTTCACTTGGCAGTGTTTTTCAAGCATGGTGACCGTCGTATGACCGTAGATGTCAAGACCATAGAAGAAAAGCATTAATTACCAAGCCAAGTGCTACATGATTTAGAGAGCCAGGGATGAAGAATTGGTAGAAAATACAGAAAACCAAGTAAGTAATTGACAACATATCCAATAATGAATAATTAAGGCACAGGCTTGAGCACAAATATAATTTACAGTTATTAACTTAAATGGGAAATAAAGCCCCTGGTCTTTTTGCAGATCATTCAAAACCCAGCATATCCAATTAATTGAAAAAAATTCAGTGGGTGCCTAGATCTGTTTCAGTACTTGTAAGAAAGCCAAAAAGTGCTACACACAGAAATTTCAAACACAGTCTGACTCGATAGAATTGTTTGATGTGCAGTATAATGCTAATGTGTAATGTAAGGCACGATTGTATCTCTCTCTCTGCAGTAGTCCCTATTGATTGTTTCAGTAAGAAACTAGAATTTGTGGCGGTGTCTGTTAATTGTAAAGACAATTCTCAAGAGTGGCCAGAAACATGTGCTTTCTCTCATTAGCACATCTCCCATCTTCCTGGGAACCATCTCAGGCAGCCTGATGAAATGCCTGATGGAAGCTTTCAGGCTATACAATGAAATATATGAATGGGCCAGGCTGGCCCAGGCAGGTGGGATCAAAAGGGTGACTCACCACGTGTTCCTGGGGCTGGGATGGAAGGTATTTAATGGCCGAGAAGTCCAGATTGGAGAGGAGAGACCATACACCATATAATTCCCATATCAAAATGGAAATAAGTGTTTGTATGCAACACCTAAAACAGTCAGAGGTTGCTGGTGCTGTTTGCTTCCAGGCAGTAGGTTTAACAGTTTCTTAACGCTTACCATATGCATGGTCTGATGTAGATCATCAGCTGGAGTGCTTTGTGCTTACAAGGCATATTGGAACACATATATTTGCAGTGCCACATTAAAACTCAATTGGCTGCTGCTTACCCTCAGAACCTCATTGTAAGAAAGACATAAGTTTTAAGAGAAAAATCCATAAGCATGTGTTTATGCCCCGAAGAAGAGCTTTAGATCGACTTCTAGTGAAAAGACTGAAGCAATTTCAAAGTAATTAATGGGCTTCCGGTGATTATTGACATGATCTTGCCTGTAAGTAGTGATGGTACTGTACGTGAATGTGAGATAGACGTGTATCAGTCATCCAGCATGGCAGACACAGCATCGAGTTAAGATATGGAAGGAATAGCAAGTGAATCTGTATGGAAAGAGGAATACTTAAGTAAGTGTAACAATTTCACTGGATTAAAAAAAAAAAAAAAGGATGAGCTATAAAGTTCATAGGTTTTAGATATTTCTTCCTTGTTTTGAAATAATAATTAAAATATCATAGTTTAATGACATATTTATGATTTACAATATGAATATAAATGCAAATTTACAAATATCTCTCACAAGGCTTAATGCTAGATAGGATGATTGTGTCATTCAGTCTAACTCTGTGTATTTCTGTGCATTAATTTTAACGCAGAACACCCAGCTGGCCGAGGGAATCCTCTATATCCTTGCAAAAGGATACAGAGGATGTCCTAAGGCTGACGCATCTCCCGCAGCAGCCAATGTTTAATGTCACAGAGGGGGGAGAAATGCACCAAACCAAACAACTCAAAATAACAACCCGCTAGCTAAACAGAAAATGAGCAAATAAACAGAAGAGCTCTTGAAATTGTTCATCAGGATGGAAAAAATATTTTCTGATTTCTTCAGGCAACAAGCTGAAGCATGAGACTGAAACACAGCCCGCTGTCTGAGCCCAGAGCGGTCGATACTTTTCGCCTGCTGTGGCAGCCCACACACCCCAAACTCTAGAAGAACAGAGATTATTGAATCTATGTCCAGAAGAGAACCATAAGGCCTTAATTTAATGCCTATAAACTTAATCCCAGCAGCTGCCTGAAAGCACACTGTAAAAGGGTGCTGCAATCTTGCAGTTGATGAGGATATGATCATCTCTCCTTAGTTTAATTGTCCGTACACAGAGAATGTCTCCTCTTATTACAGGGCTGATTTGTCTAACCTGACCTTCCAGCTCCGGATAGATGTGAACATTTGGCAGAGACGTGAACATTATGTCGGCAGTTCTGCTCGTCTGTCACCCATCTGCTTGCGTGCCATGATAGCTCACCCAGCAGAGAGAGAACCTTCATGAAGGCCCTGTTTAATAGCGAGAGAAACAAAACGCAGTAAGAGTCGAAGCATTTACTTATAGTGAAAAGCAGAAATTGGCTTTAACTCTGAGCTTTCAACTGTCAGAATGATGTGGTTAGGGGAGTTGCGTAGATCTCTTCCTAAGTGAAATTCAGTGGGTGTGAACGGATCCTGTGAATACATCGCTAAGCCCTGCCAGGACTCCACCAAGAAACAGTACATCTCCCTGGAGCATGGCAGACCTTTCAAAAGCAGTAAATTGCAGATTTTAGTCCTTAAAGGACTTTGTTAGTCAAAGCTTTACATCTGCAGATTTAAGCATTTATACAAGTTGAGCTTTTAGCTAATATTATTTAAATAGGGCTTGGAATGTTGTACGCAGTCAAAATTAGTCTTTCCTCTTAACATATGGTATGGTATGGTTTAACAGAACATTTAAGCCTTTAATCTTGCTAAGTAGGAGAGAGAAAGAGAAATCAAACATTTTTAAGTCGATAGGCATCTGATAGCAATATTAGATGCATGTGAAGTACAGCAGCAGCTAGTGTTGGAGAAGCTACGTTTTTCAACAGCAAAGGAGAACTGTTATATTATGGATTGCTTAACAAAATCCAGGTATTTAAAAAATCCCTCAGAAAGAAAGCTAACTTGCATACATAAGACCAATGACTGCTTTTAGTGATCTGTAAACAAGTACATTTAAGTATGCCAAGCCATAAGTAAGCCACACAGATCTAGTGTGTGACAAACCATTATACAGTAAACCCACAAACGTCAAAGGTTTTGGTCATAAAGTTAAGCAAAGACATTCACTTTGTGGAGCCAGAATGAAAATTTCATTTTCTGTAAGTTGTTTATTCTTTGTCTTAGACAGAAGTTTCATGAAGCAAAATGGAAGTCAAAGGTTTCATATTCAGCTTCAGGCCATTCTAAAGTATTCATTTGAATTCAATATGAAGAAAATATCTCCAAAGTTTTCTCTAATTTCTCTGAATTTTTATCTTGGGCACATTCCTGATCTTGCAAATATTTAATGCTTGTTCTTAATTTTGTGCAACCCTTTGATCCGTGTAACTGTAAAAGTTTACCCTTTTGTGTTAACATTTGAAGGACCAGGCACGTCAGAGTAGCAATGTGTGTTTACTCTGTGAAATAAAAAGGAACAACAATACCAGAAGCTGGAGTATTTCATAGTCTGAAACCAGACAAATTCTCCTCTGGGGCACATCTAGCAAATCTCAATTCCCACGGTTTTCTCTAAAATAGTACTTGAAGTTTAACTACTGAAGTAACTAGGTAGCTACTTTAAATGAGGGTATATGTTTTGAATGGCACAGCTATAGCTCTACCTTTCTGCAGCAGAGGACCCCCGGACAGTTTTACTTCCACAGTAGTAAGAGACATGGGACTGTTGTGCCCGGCTGGGCAAACCTGCCAGTGAGGGGAAGGAAGTGTAGGAGAAAAAGAAGGAAGAATTAAAAGGAACTAACTCCTCATTAATGCAGCAGATGTGTTATGTGTCATGTGAGCGGGGACAATTCTGCAGTAGTTCATCACTGCTGGGGCTGCATCCAGCCTTGCTCTGCCTACCAGAAGGGGGAGAGATCGGCATGGTGTAAGCAGGTTTCTGCTGGCTCCATACAATACCAAGTCCTGACCATGTAAGAGAGAAAAAACAACACAAACCAAAACTTGCGGTTTCCTTGCTCCATCTGTGCAAGACCTATAGACATCAGTCAAGGTGTGAATGGACTCTAAACAAACCAAATGGATTGATATCATCCCTTTTCCACAGCTAAAATACCATTTGTTTAAATACCTGCCATTTGTTATTAAAGCTGTGCCAAATAGAAGATTGCATTTGGTAAAAGATATAAGTAATGCTTTTAATTAAAACAGATTCTTAGAATGTTTCATTTGATAAAGAAGTCTCAAGATAACTTTGTTCCTTGGTAGGGCAGTCCTGTTGATTTTGTATTAATCCAGTGGATTTCTGTCACTTGGAAAAACCCCCAGCTATAAAGTGTTTGATTACTCTTTTATCTTTATTCCATTTTCCTCTGGCTTCATTTAAAAAAATAATTTCCTTATCTGCTGTGCAGCCTCTGCTCAGTCCTTGTCAGAGACGTGTTTCTTCTTTGACACTATCAGCATTAGTGCATTTGCTGAAGTTAAACTATCTGTGTTGTCTAGAAAGCGGTTACTTTGCTGGCTCTAGACTTAAAAGAAAAAGGAAAAAAAAGTTGGCAAACTGCTTTTTAAACAATGCGTGGTATTTAATGAAACATTCCCAGCTATAAAAGATGTAACACCATGGGTGAATTACAAAACTAACATTAAATCTGAGTCGCTCTCAGAAGTCTATTTTTGCCTCCCTGACATAATGGTCTCATCCTGACACTGCTATCTCCTCTCTGCCAAGCAGTAGCAGATGACAAACCTTCTGTGCTGGTTTCTCAGTGGAAGATCAATCAGTGATGGTGAAACTGGGTAAAATCCAAGAGTAACTGTATTTCATTTGCTGTCCTGGGCCAGAGGTGGTCAATCAACAAGCAGAATAAAAATTTCTTTCTGTGTTTTCCAGAAAAAATTGACTTGCCAGTGAATCAAATCAAGGCTCAAACCCGAAAGTAAAGCCTGCAGCTTTTCACATAGTACCTTACCCTAATCTCTTGTTTCTGTACAGAATTCAGCATAGCCAAAAAACTAACTGTACCATGCTTTGTCTTAGATATTTGCTGGCATACAAAGACAAGTGCAGCCTTCCCACATGCCCAGAGGAATTCAGGAACCAATGTTTAACTGTCCTCCAGCAAAATAATTTCTCTGAAATGTATTTCTTTACAAAGGGAATGATGCTGCTTCAGCCTCAGATTCCACAGTTCCTGTTCTAAATAATGGAGCAACCAAAGGACAAAACAAATTTTCAAAAATCAGCAGGATCTGCATCACAGCATATTTGTGTGATTTGTGTGATGAGGGAGGAATTTCAGTACCATAATAACTTTAAAGTATGTGTTTTAAAAAAAGTCTTCCTTAATTCTCAATGAAGCTGATTGATGCTTCAAACAAGGACGGATGGAGGTGTAAAAATTCTTTTAGGCCTGGAGCACTTTCATCTGCAGGACATGCAGTGCCATTTAGGCCTTGCAGGACACGATAGTAATCATACAGCAATTTCCCCATCCCATCCTGAGTTGTTACCAGATATTTCTCCTCTCTGTTTGGACTTGTGGAGGGAGGGAGTGAAAGAAAGGAGAGGAACCACTTCTAGAATGAGATAAATTTTCCCAACTGACAAGGAACAAAAAAAAAGACTGAACTGAGTTCTTTCAACCCTCCGACCTATCACAGGTGTCAAAAATACGATGATGCTGGGATGGGTAAGAACGAGCTGCCTCTGTCAGAATGGGAGAAATAAATGCAGCACAGGTTCAGAACACCAACTGGGAGAAAGGCACAGGGGTAACTGTATATTAAATTTCTTTTCATTTACAACTGCCAAATGAAATGAACTTCTCTAACTTTTCTTCACTCCCAGAAGAACGCTTGAAAATAATTCTTCTAATAGGACAACTTTACTGTGTAGATAATCAAGAGGATGAGAAAGATATTCAAAGAACAGAGCTTTTCATGTGTGGGTATTTCATATAAATGGGTGAGGGGCATATGCTGAATGGCCCAGACATGAAACATCTGCAATTTGGAAATTACAGCTGTCCTAGCACCCTGTTCTAGTGTAAATATATGCTAAAGCACACTAATGTGCTGTGTGGTGTCTGAAATGGAGATAGATTTTGTCTGTCTGCTCAGAGAATAGACAGAAAGAGGTCATCCCTTCCATATAGGCATGTTCAGCATTATCATTAGCTCATAATACACATTAGCCAACTAAAAGGAAACATTTCCAGGAAAGTAATGGATCTGTTAGTTCCTCTAGTTCAGTAGCCAATTTTTCCTTTTGTTCCCATGGTGATTAGTTCTCATAACATATGAGAAAAGCAATTCCCTTTGTCTAGAAACATTAAATAACCGTATCATCAGAAGTTCAACACTTGGTAATTTGTAAACTATATATTAATACTCTGAAAGAAAACATCAGTGACATTACAACCAAACTGTATGGCCAGTTTTGGCTTTGAAGTACTGTGGAGCGAGAAGGATGTCATTTCTGTAAATTAAATTTTTTTCTGGCAACACTTTCAGAAAATTCTTCCCATTTTTTTATGACAAGTCTGGAATTTTTTTTCACTAGACATGTAGAACTAACAATCTTCTGCCTCTCAAATGAGACTGAAGCCCTGCAGCTACAGGCAAATCAGCATTTGGTGATGTGTTCATAAAACCATCAAGGAATTTAGAGTCCACCCAACAGCTGATGTCCATGAGCCAGTTCATTGTGCCTTTAATCAGAACTGTGCACAACATTTTGATTTCCTTTTGCCAGAGTCTGGCCCCAGTAATAGTGACAACAGCAAGGCAAGAGAAAAAAGATGAGTTTAGAACTCTCCTGCTGAGATGGGGTTACATGAACCTGACTCCACATTAGGTAGTGGGGACAGCAAGAATATCTAACTTTCTGAGGAAGAAGAGAGAGCAGGCCAGCTGGCAGCTCCTGAGGACCACAGGGAGCAGGAAAAGAGCCAACTGGAGCAGATAGACTAACGGGTTGGGAGGTGCTTGGAGAGAGACCGTGGGAATGGGCAGAAGGAAAGCTTCAGAGGTAGGTGGGAACTGCATCCCAGAGCTTTGGTTGACATGAGAAGGGAGCTTACTTCTGACATGATAAAACATGTCAGACATGCTGGTGAGGGGATTTGAGGGGAGAGGGGGACAGGAGGGAAAGGAGAATTTAGTTATGACTTCAGTGAATGAAAAAGCAGAGATGAGAATATCACGGAGCCAGCAGAAAGAAGCAACCAAGATCAGAACCTGGCTTGTACCGGGAGGAATGGGTAGAATTTTGAATAGAAAAAAGGAATAATTGACTTGATTTAATGTCAGGGTTCAGATCAGAAACAGGTATGTCAATTTTTATATGGAGGCATATATTTTTCTATCTAGCTGCACACCAATGTGTATAGAAGTGGTAATCTCACAAGTTCTGTTTTCAATCATGCTCTTCCAAGTTAATGACATACAAAACTTGATCTATGATATAATTAATGAAACTTTGGAGCAGCTTAGCTAAGAAAACATGGAGGTTTTAAAGCGTAAAATTAAAATTAATTGCTTAAAAATCCAATATATTATTATAAAATATATTATGAGAGAAAATGTAGGTAGTGTGTTACACAACACATCAGGTGACCATAGTGGTTTCTTCTGGCTCTAGTACAAAGAAAAATCATAGGTAGAGAACTAAATTCGACACTCTAAAGGTTTTGCTGTTCTGGGTAGGCTTCGTAGCTGGTTTAAGGAGATGCATGGGCAAAGCCAAGTTAAAAAATAGGTATGAGTCATATATGAAGTGGTACTCTTTGGTATCATATAAAGGCCTTACATAGAACTAGGTCAGCTTTCATTTGGTAATTGAAAGTGCGTCTCACCTTCCTGGGTAACCCGTGTCTGCTCTAGAGGGAGTCCCATTTTCCATTCTATTGTGTCTAAAATTAGGGATCTCGAGCCTCTCAATAGGGAACTTCAAAGGCACTAATTTTTCCCCACTGACTGCGTGGGAAATTTAGAAACCTTTAGAGTGATTGGCCCATTAAGAATCTACTGTTGTAGACTACATACCCTCATTAGGTTCACTGGATCCTTGGCTGAAAGGGCTGCTATGAAAGTGTTTCTCAGCCATCCCATTAATGTCTTATCCTCTGAGACAACTTGAAGTAGCACTTTTCTCCTAGGTCTGGTATTTGTGAATACTTGTTAAATCATCTCCTGAAATCATTAGATAGATGCCAAGGAAATTTAAGATGAATTTCATTTCAATGAAGGTAACTTTCCAAAAATCTGTACGTTTTGTACACTCACAAGTGTATCAATTAAGGAATCTCATGAGACATTTACAGGGCCAGAAGATGTTCTTCATGATTTAGGCTGAAAGTATTTTATCGGGAACCCTGTATGTTTGAAATGTCATCTTTGGTGAGTAAGAGCAGAATCACATATCCTAGCTGCTGAATTATTAATATTTGCAAAATGTATAGAATTATCTCATAATGAATTTGTTGTTTGCATTCCCTAGTCATTACTGAAAACTCCCCTCTTTTTTTTTAAATTTTGCAGTATTTTTATAAAGTATGCTGATGACCTGAGCACAGTTTGAACTGTGCCATATTTCTCCACTAATGAGAGCTAGAAGTTCTGTTCTCATGCATTACTTAACACAAAGTCAAGACAAACTAGAAACAGAGGGAGTAAAATGCAAGGTCAGACAGTGTGCAACAGGACTAGGAAGTGAAGCCAGGCAACCTTATGCTTTCATTGCAAGATCTGTCTCCTCCTCCATCCCTTTTTAGCAAAAAAAAGACTAACACCTTGGTGTTTTGGGCAGGCTTCCATGCTCAGCACATCTCTGGAGGTCAGAGAAGGGTGGGAAAATCTCGCTTTGTCAGCACGTGGGAGGGCTTTGACAGCTGCAGGGCGGAGCTGGGGCCCATCTAACCAATTTGGCAGCCCTTGCTCACCTCTGGCCTCTGGAGATGGTGACCTGGAATGCAAAGCCTCCTGCTTTGTGTGGTCTCATGCCTATAGATGCTGTACAAGCCTAATGCTAGTCCTGCTAGAAGAGATAAATTAATTATTCAGTTATGTAGAAATCTTAAAACTCATGAGCTTAGCACAATCCATAAATTTCTTACTGTTATTTCTGGGAGTAAAGTTGAAGAACACAAAAAGAAACAATGAAATGAAGGAAAAAATAACTTACTACAAGCAATTAGTGTGAAAAGAGTAGATATGTCTTTGTTGGAACCTTGTTGGAAAGTTTTGGCCTGGTGTCTGCTGTGGCATTATCTCAGACTTAGAAATAAGGTGATGAATTTGTTGGGATACTCGCTGGAGAAACTACTTGATTGCAATCTGGCCTGCTGCTTAAGGAAAATAAAATTGAGTTCTCATCAGGCAACAAGGCTGTATAAGTTAATAGGCTTTAATAATAGCACCTCATTACTTTTTTATAAAACTGCCTGGGAAATGAATGTTGGAAATACAAAGGAAAGCTCTATGGGATCACAGTTATTAGGCAAAGATAACAGTCAATATTACAGCATTTCAAAATAATGCATATGCTATACTGAATACCACACAGAATTCAGTGACTGGGATTAAGGCCAAGTAAGCTTTTTTTGAATGGATGTCCAAAGCAGATGGGAGACCTGACTCATGTTTCGGAGTAGAAAAATGATTTCTGGGACAAGGTGTTTGGGAAGCTTGATAGCAGTTAGAAAATTAGGGGGTACTAGCCTCAGTGGATGCCAATGTCTAGTAATAATACTGTAGTCACTATTAAATAGGTTGCCTTTGCCAGCAAATAATAATAACAATTTCATTTTTGTATCCAAGACACACCACGTCTTTCCCATGGATCTTTAATACCAATAACTGTTCAGTAACTGTTGACAAATGTTAGCAGTTTTGAAAAATGATGAGCACTGTGTTGGCAAATTTGAAGGCATTTCTGTTCCCAACAACCATCAATCAATGCAGTGATGAAGAGACTGTTAGACTCAATGGAGGTAACAGCAACAGAGAACCCTTCTTAAAGGACACATGAGAAAACAGCACACACTACAGAAGATTGTGTTTCTACTGGGGAGCTCATCCCCATTGCCTGTAGTAAGGATCTAATTCAGGTGTTTCTTGTGGGAGCCAGGGCTCCCAAGGCTGCCTGGCAGAGGCAATCACCTCTAGAGGATCATGCAGAATATCTGAGTTGGACTGTAGTTAGGATATTAATCTAGATACCTCCTTCTTTCTATTTACTGTACACAGAGCCTGAGTGGGAACGCACATTCCAGTGTGTTCAATGCCATGAAATGCTGGAGTCTCTGGGAGCTGTGTATGCTCTGTACTTTATAGGGGTGTTTAGTCTATCAGAAGGAGATCTATTCTGATCCTGTGTTCTCAGTGATAATTCTATATTTGAATTAGTAGATCAAATTTATCAGCTTGTCACTGTTGGTTGCAGACTAGAGATGAAGCTTTCATGGGACACTCATTGACTCCTCGAGGACAGTGATATGTTTTATTTTTATCTCATTTGAGGGATGTTCTTATGTGAGTTTTTGCTGACAACTCACAACATGTGTGGCTAATCCTTACCTGATGGCGACTGGCTATTTTGACTCTGAGGAAGGGTGTCATAAGAGATGGACTCAAACCAGAATGTGGCACATTCCTTGAACAAGGGGGCATACTTCTCCCCTCCCACGGAGGAGAACTGAGGGAAAACACCAGAGCCCTGACACTGAAACATTTCAGAAGGCAAGGTTCACATCTCTGACTTCAGCAAAGGCCGAGTGCGAGTGCTCATTAAATATTAAATAATAGTACGGTTCAGATCTGAATCCAAACTTCTCATCTTGCACCATTCCAGCTAAGCTGGTTATGAACGGGAACACTGCTCAGAAACCCCTTTGAACTTTGGAGGAATTTTGGTTCTGGATCTAAAACCTGAGTTCAGTAGTGTGTAACACGGGCTTTCAGTCAAAAGGGAAGCATGAAAGGAAATAATTCAGGATTATTTTTGTAACATATTGGAGTAAACAGCAGAGAAAAAGAGGTCAAGCCATTTGTGACTTCTATTCTAATAGCCAAAAATTGTCTAAAAATACAAATTAAAAATATGAAACAGGCTTGTATGAGTACATTTGAACTACTATTTCACAAAAGTTTTAACTGCGGAAAAAAACTTTATAACACCACCTGCTGTTCTGCTGGTTTTGACCTGACCCCTTTCTCCTTTTCTTGTTATTATAAACAGTGAGCTCTTTAAGTGAGAGCTGTTTAAAGGATAGGGGGCTGTAAGTGTTCCTTCCTAGATCCCAGATGCAGTGGGAGACTGATGGGCTTTTTGATCTTTATTTTATGAGTGTCTGATAAATTGCCTCTGGCACCTGGCAACTGAAATTTCACTATCTGAAAACTAACCCTTATGTCAAACAATGTGGCCAGTCTCATACTCTGAGTTAAAAAGCTGCATGCATTTAAGTACAGGATGTTTTCCAACATTCAGTACAGTATGTGGTGAAGTCCTGCTTCACATATTATTATTAGACAGATCCTCAGCTGATGTAAATTGGCATAGCCCCATATGATTAAAGGAGCTGAACTGTTTTACATCAGCTGGCAACCTGGTCCAAAGTGCAACACACATATTTTTTGATTTAAAATAGTATTTTGTATGCAATTCTTCAAAGGTTGATTTGGTTCAACTTCTTCAATATATTGCTCTGTGGCCTCTGTTTCTTGTTTCTGAGGCAAGTAAAAAAAAATAAAAAAGGTATCAAGATAAAGCATCATGGGTAATGTTTGCTGGTTTACTTGTTTGTTGGCTGCCTCAGATGGAAACTGGGCTGTCATGTATTTGAAATCAAAGTCTCAAATGGTGCTCTGGCTAACGACTACCAAACTGTGTTACTAATTGTGCCCTGGGGGAAGACACCCTGGCCTCCACCTTTTTTCTCATGTGTTCTGGCAAATGATAGGAAAACTCATGCCTGTTTGAGTCAGAATTGAAAAGATCAGCAACAGATCTGCCTGAGATACTGGAATTTCTGTCTAGCAGGTAATTCCAGCATTTCCTATTTTTCACATCCTCTTTTGCAACAAGGGTTTGTGAGGGAGAATTACAGAAATGGAGATGTCTTACCATGAAGAACAGTGATGAAAAGTGTGTGAGGAGCACAGATGAAGTGGAACCACTCTAAGGAAATGAGAGCAGAGGCAGCATCTCACATATTTAAATAAACCCAAACATGGTGCAGGTTTAAGCACAGAGGTTATGGGACCATGAATGCTCCATGCATGGGCAGCCAAGGGTGGCTCTGAGGCCCCTGAAGGGCTTGGGAGCAGGAGGAAGATGTTGAACGCTCTGCTGAGCAGGGGAGTTTGGAAATGTCAGCTGGGCAAGAGAGGGCATTCAATCTGAAATAAAGCGAGAAACTCCAAGTAACTGAAGAGCCTGATCAGCATCGTAAACAATGTATGTCAATAATAGTAAATGCAGGGTTTCCTTGATGCCTCTTTCAAGAGATCTGAAATCTGAGGTAGCTCAATAGGAACATCTGGAAGTCAGATTAGGTTTATATTTGTCTCTTTATGCAGATCGTTTCCTGTGACCCACACCTGAATGTCACTGACGTGACTGAATCTACAACCCAGTCATGCTCAAAGTCATAATTATTTTGCCTTGACTAAGAGACAGGAAAATTTTATTTTTCTCCAGAGAGGAAAATGCTGTCACCTACCACATATGCCTCTGCATTGTTTGCTACCAGCCCTCGCCACCCCTCTCTTCCCTGCCAAAGGGGCTGGGGCGCTGGCATGCAGCACCTAATGTTAAAGTGCAGGTTAGATGGCTCCATGGGAGACATCCCGTTGGAGGATGGCATCCCACCCAGAGGGCTAATAAAATGGTTCCTTTTACAGGAAACCTCATGCTGGCAAATTGTCTTTGGAAACAATGCTGTTTGCTTAGACCAGAGCATTCTGTATTTTCTCTCAGGAAAGGCAGTGTGGCTGCTGAGGCGCTGGGTGAGGACTCCAGTCATCCCAGCTCTGGTGCTGGCTTTGCCTCCAGGCTTCTGCAGGGGTATGGGCAAGTGTCCCTGGAATTACTGTGCAACTCTTCCTCCCCGCCAGCCTTGCAGTTTAACATGGGATCGTGTAAAACCTAGCACAAATTGAGCCTGGAGCTTAGAGGGGGCTGTTAGTTGCTACTGAAGTACAAATAAAAATAATCCATCATTCTTCCATAGAACATTTAAAGCAAACAGTCTGGGAACAGAAACAGCCACATTTTACTTTGCTGAAAAATCACATAGGACAAAAGGAAATGCAGATGTTCTGACTGAACATCTTATGAGCTGTTGACTAGTTAATTAATCAAAGTTGTCTAGTGATTTATTGATTAACAGGGGTTCTGCAGTCATGAACACGTCAAATTTCACAATGGAAAATTTAGCAATGGAAAAAGTCTGGTCTTTTAGTTCCTTCCTCAATCAAGACAGAGAATGGTATGAGAACTGAGGACATTTCATGTGTTAAGCTTGTGCCAGCCAATCTAATTATGTGATAGTATTGCTTAGGCAATTTTGATTGTTTTTTTTTCCATGCAGTTTTTTTCTAACTGGAGTGATTTTTTTCATATTTTACCAGTGCTAGCAAAACCCCCATTATAAGAACTCTAATGTCTTTATGTAAATATGATCAAAAGTATGCAGTATTCCCTGTTGTTGTGGTCACATTATGTAGTCTAATAAAGGAAAAATACTGAAGGAGTTGCCTTTCATGTAGTTGGGAAATCGCAGGAGTAAAATATATTTACGTTTTCTAGGAAGACAGTCAGTTGTTGCCTTGCCATCGTATCTATCCTTATGATAAGCACAACATGATAATGCGGTATTTTTCCCCCAAACATCTGCCATTCAGTAAAGTTTTCTTTAAGTATTTAATTAATGAATGCAAAAGCCTAGTCAAATACCTATATTTGAACTGTTATTGAGAGGATGCTGGGGTCTTGTCACTATGCTTGTATGTGCTGGAAGATTGTGTTTCTTTGTCATAAGACAATTAGCAGGAACCCATCTTGCGTGATCGTAAACTCGCCTTTGTACTTAGGGGAGGTCAGCTGTAAAGAGGTCTGTTTCTCCAATGCACAGATATGTTATAAGCCTCTCTAAGGACAATTGTACAAATGACTATACTGGATGAGACACACTATTGTATCATGTAGAAATGTCGCCCAGCAAAGTAGAGGAAACAGAGGGCTCATCAGAAGAAGATATGGTGACCCTGTCAAAAGAGGTTGTCCTAACAGTCACCTAATGTCAGAAACTGGTAGGAAGTTCAGTGTTTGATTTCATAACTCTTCAACAATGCTCGATTTAATTATTATTATATTGTACTCTATTGCTTCATATTGTATTTTATTACACTACATGTCGTATTACATGATATCGTTTGTACAAGGAAATCTGATTCCAGAAGAGGAAAGGTGGTATGAATGTGATTCTTCATTAACTCTTCCTGTCTTCTGGAACAGCCCATTGAAACAGCCCCCAGCTTTAAAAGTTACTATGGTCTCAATGCTACTCTATTTGACATGAGTACTGAACTAATCTTTAGCTCAGTAGGTGCTGAGGGAATTCCATCAGATCCCTTAAACACACCTGCACTGACAGCTTAATGAACTTAAATGATGAGGTAATACCGTTTCAATGGCAAGAAATCCTCAGATTCTTGTGCTGATAACTTCATTCTGAGAATGCAGCTAATGTTTCCCCAATGGGAGGAAAGAAAATGCTTTTTTCCATTAGTTGCCATATCTGGATATTCCATCCAGATAATTTTTTTAATTTAATTTTGAATTACCTATATTAAAAAAGTCTTAAGAGCTATTTCTAATAAAAAAAGTGTAGCATACATGAAAAATATGAAAGGGTGTCCTTAAATATAAACATTAGATTAGTCTACTGAAAATACAACTCATCTGAAAGGATAGGCCTATTTTCAAGAATATAGCGATATAGTCGTGTGCATATGTGTCCTATCTTGCAAAGATAAAATCTCCACATAAATTAATACAAAAGAATTACTCAAATAGCTAAAGAGAATGTAGTATAATTAAGGACTCTACTTTTCATGTTCCAACAATGAGTGTATTGTGGTCTTCTTGTAAATGTTTGGACAGTAAAAAGAATTTTATAAGTGATTTTTAAGTTTTTTTTCTTAATGACTAGCTTGTTTTCTTTCAACCTGCACT
Source organism: Eurypyga helias (assembly GCF_000690775.1). Lineage (NCBI taxonomy): Eukaryota > Metazoa > Chordata > Aves > Eurypygiformes > Eurypygidae > Eurypyga > Eurypyga helias. The sequence continues at coordinate 38,944 of NW_010264951.1, read as the reverse complement.
TTATCTTTCTTTGCACACAAAGTTTCTTCTAATGTCCAAAGAAGCTCTATGGGGAGTAGAGCTGTGGGATACATGATAACTGTCTAAGGATTTAAAATCTACAGTCAGGATAAGACAGAAAGTACTTCCCTTCCGAAATCATAGGGGAGAGTTCTAGTTAAGCATCAAGTCTGAAGTGTATAAAGAACCATTCAGGTCTCTGTATCCAGCTTCATTCTGCCATGGAAAGCACCCGTAGGGTGATAGGCACTCTCCTCTGGGGACCACCAAGTTCCCAGTGCTCTCATCGATCTATTGTTAGCAACCGATAGGGAAAATACGTATCTGAATACCGAAACAATGCATGGTCTTCAAAATGATCTCTGCCTTTATTCCTTATTTCCCAGAAATCATTTGATTTAGTGGTCACTTTTGGTCTCTGTGTGCATTTTATTTGACTTATCCCAGCCTCACTAACTACTGCGGTGACTGAAGTCACTAACCTTCCTGAGCTTGCAGCCTGCCTAAAGCCAGCACTTGACACAGGTACCTCAGTTAAATCTGCAGAGAAAGGTGGGGTGAGTCAGGGTCTTCCAATGTTACAATTAACAACAGTTTGGCTCTTGTCCTGTAAAATCTTGACATAGTATTTATTACACCTATAGACTGCAAGGGGTCTACTCCAGCAGTAAATATTACACTCAGAGTTGGCAGGATTTGGCTCTGAAGTTTCGTATATTCTGTAATGCATGATACAAAAGGTGTGAGGTTTTGGCTCAGAAATGGGAAATTTCTTCACAAAACTGGGAAACAAATGCAGCAGCCTCCCTTTGGCTGCAGTACCCCATTTTGAGGCATTTTGAGTTAAGCAGTGTCTTGCATCCTGAGACCATTCCCAGTCCCAGCACCTACTGGGGAATGGAGGAGTGGTCCAGCTGTTGCAATGTCTCCAGAGACACCTACCAGGGCATCTAACTGCTGCTGGGCAGCAGAGCATGCAAGAGCCATAGATCAGCTGAGATTTCCTGGTTGCCCAGTGTCCTGTGGGAGCTTTTGGTTCCTTGAGGCCCTTCCCTCATGGTTTTTCCTGGTTTTCTCAGCTTCCTTTCCTTTTTTTTCAATATGCTGTTTGGTTTTTTTTATTATTATTATTATTATTTTTATTTTCCCTCTCTTTTCAGAGGAAGCTGAAGAAAATGCAATGAGACTGTGGAGTTCCCAAGTGCTCCCCTTCCTCTCATCAGTTTTGTGCTGTGAGAGGACACGTCACCCTCTGGTCCTCAGCTGACGTTGGTTTGAGGAGTGGTTTTGTAATTCCAGGTCCGTCAAGAGCCCAAGGAATCAAACCTTTGATCAGTCACACAGCACCATAGGTGATGTGGCATCACAGAGTCAGGGACTGTACTTTTTAGTCAGGGGTTACCTTTAATCTCTAATTTGGCAAAACAAAACAAAACAAAGCAGAAATCCCCCTGAAGCATTTAGGTTTTGCCTTTAATGCCAGAGAGCTTAAGAGTGGCAGTTTGGTGATGTGCTATGCAAATTAAAGCTGTGAAAAAACAAAGCTAGTTAAACACAAGTTTTTCTTTAGCAGGTAATTATTCTTAGCTGTTTCCACATGCCTCCTTGCAGCTATGAAACCCTGGTACATAACGATGAAAGACTAATTTCAGAACTCACACATGCACTATTTTGTTAGCAGTGGAAGCACAAGCAGAACATCTGGGTGCCAAGTTCAAGCAAAGTGCAAGGTTTTTTTTCTGAATTCAATGTTGGTGTGTCCCATCATGTAACTATGATATATGATAAAAGGAAAAATCACAGCCAAACTCAACCTTGTTCAAAGCAAGGTGCTAGTGAAAGGATGGGATGGAAAATAAGTACTAATGGATTAATGTTCCATGATAAATGTTTTATTATAAAAGCTAGTGAGTGATTAGATAATACTTGCTTCCAAAAGCAGGATTTAAATATTTCTGCTTGGCTTGCAACCAAAATAAATACATCACTTAACTATCTGGTTTATAGGAACATCTATATGAACAAAAAAGTAATAGAGACTTGCCTTCTTTTGTACAGTAGGCATTATAAATAGCCAGTTATAGCAATGTACTGCTTACTGTTTGGAGCTGTTTTGATACATAAAAAAAAGTCATTGCAGGTATTAAAGCTATGGGCAGTATTCTGCTCTGTGAAAGCTTCCCTGTCATTAATTCAAATAGTTATTCAAAGGATTGCACAGTGAAAGTTCAGATAAGAAACCTTACATTTTAAGGAAAATGAAGATATAAACATTGAAAAAATCTGAATTTTTTGATTTATAAATTCTATACAAAAACTTCAATGAGAACAATTTTAATTTCCACCAGTACAGTAGATCTTGAACACAAATGGAATTGCCAAAAAGATATAAAACTATTAAATATAATAACTTATAAAACTTTCCTTCTATGGATATCTTTACAGTGGATCTAATTTTATCTTATTAGTGGATCTCAAAGGACTTACAGGGGAAATTCATGTTATCCTTGTTTCACTGATGAAGAAATTGAGGTATTCAATCGACTTATTCAGATCCCAGATGTGGCAGGTCCAATTCAATTACTGTGTTTACAGGACCGTGATAGTACTGATTGCATGGGTTATGCTTACTGCAAACAGTTACACCTGACACTTTCTGTTTAGAGAACTGTCTTTAGAGGGACAGAGTCCTCAAATCAAATTGCAATGGTGTCTTCTGTGCATTTTTCTCAGAATAACCAATACCACTTCAAATAGCATCTACAAACAATCTGGGATGCCTGGCTGGACCTTGACAAGAGTCATAGGAGAAAAAACAGGGTCTATCACATACATGAAAATACTCTCCTCCTGCATAAAATCACTTAAATGTGGATAAGAAGGTCAGAAAAAATGGTGCAATTGCAAAGTCACAGATTCAGTCACAGTTCATTGACCTAACAGTGAACAAACACAGGGATGTATGAGTTATGGAGAGGAGGGCACAAAAGTTATTTTAATAGAAGAAGTGAAAAGAAAAAGGAAAGCAGTACAATGCAGAGAAGCGTGCTCATGCTCATTCCTCCTGTCATCAGCCTCTAAGTGCGCTCTCTGCTTCCTATTGAACACCCTTGACTTTCTTTGCTTCACTCTGACTGCCTGGGTTAATTGAGCGATGTGCCAGGTGGCAAGGGGATAGAAAGGACATGCCCAACAGGCAAAGCAACCATAAGTTGATCAATAGAAATACACACCGAGATCATGCATTTTTAGAGTATGACCTTATGATACTTTAACATTACAAGACTCCCAAAGACCATACTTAAGAGCTCAGGCAGGTCTCATCACTAAAGGCAAACAGACCATTGCCTTAGTCCAGGCAGCCTAGGGATAAGTGTGTGTTTATACATTTTTCTCCTGGCTGTCTAGGACATGATATATCTAATAAGTATATTTAGTACATGGTGTCTGCTGACAGTAGGATGTTGGATGTGCTGATCGGTCTCTGCTCTGGTTTCTGCAATCTCACCATGTTGTGCTGTGCACAGGATCAGGGAACAAGAGCATGAGTGCACCTACAAAGTCTCCAAGCTCCCTGGACTTTGGGGAGATTGTTCTGGTCAGCAGTTTTGGTCTCAGGCAGGCCAAATCTAAAACTAAGCAAATATGGGGGTACCCAGTCTGTGCTGAAGCCTGTGCTATCACAGCTGTGCTGCAAACGGTCCTCAGATATTCCTTAAAACGTTTGCTCAGGAATGTCTACTCACACTACACTCACTCCAGTGTAAACACACCCTTAAAGCAGATGTAGAACATGCCCCAAGGGGAGATAATGCAACACCCGGTGATGGCTGGTAAATAAAACAGCCAATGTACAGTCACTTTGCCCTGTACATTCGTGCTAAGCTGAAGGTCAGACTTCAGCTCATTGAAAAGCTAGTGGAGCACAACAGACATATAAAATACAATATAATAAACATATGGGAGTGTTGCTTTCTTCTGCAGCTCTATCGGTCTCTTGGATGTCAGTGGAATGAAGATTTGACCAGTGCTGTAATGCCCTACAGTAGTTTTACAAACAAGGTAGATTTATACAGCTTTGGAATTAAGCTACTGCTGCAAAAACAAGTCCCATAGAAATGTTTGGTGTGAGATTATTTACAGAGAGGCTACTCTGGTTCTTTTGGTATTAATGCTGAGGTTCTTAAGGTTATGCTGAGCATAATTCTTTTCCATTTCTGCTTAGTGAGGGGTTGAAAAGTTAGACTTTTATGGAAAGATCCACAATCCTAAAATCACTGGCTTAAACTAAGCCCCTTTATGAAAGGACTTGAATTAGGTTGTGCACTGAAAGCCAGTAGAGGAAACTTTATATTCAACCGTCTTGAGTATATAATGCAAGCTACTAGGAAATTCAGCTGGCGACGCTGTGTAGCGCATACATGAGTAAATGTAAGTCACCAGTATGACAATTTAACAGAATATTTCTTCTGAAGTTCGATGAACATCAGAATTTGAGCCTGATGACTGCTGAAACCTGTTTCCCAAAGTTACCTAGGCCCCTAACTCCCACATAATTAAAACAGGAACTTTGATTGCTTTAAATAGCTTTGATCAGATGGACCCAAATTTTGTATCTATCAAACTTCATCGTATTTTCCAAACACATTTCTAGTATTAGAATGTCATCAAACACCAGAGAAAGAGCTGTGTACACAGACATTTAACAACGATTATTTCAGCATTAGAGCCTGAAAACAGCATGCCCATGAGCTACCCAAGGAAGATGCAGGGTAAACCTTTTCACTATGTGGTGCAGAAGTGTCACTGTTGCCTGTCATGTTGTTGAACTTCTTATAAAGTAAAATAGAACTGTCACAAATAAATGTGTTTGATGTGTGCGAAGGTGAGGAATTTTCCTGTGTTGCCATTGCTCTGTGTGGAGATCAGTAACAGATTTCTCTGAGTGCAATGTTTAGGGTCAGGAGGGTTTTGTAAGGTGAGGGTCTGGGACAGGGTTGTAGAGGTGCTTTTAAAAATGACTTTTCTACCAGAAAATACATATTTTGTAGTGCTTATAGAATTTGGGGCATTGGGGTGTATCCTGCAGTATTTTGAATCAAAACTGACAGCCAACAGAGTGCATGTTACCATCCCCATTTGTCTGAGGGCCTGGGCTGGAGGTTGATGCTGTCCCTTTGCCCCCAGCCACAGGGAGGTTTAGGATTTTCCAGTCTCGGAGTCGCACAGAGCAGCAGATGGGTGCATGCATGTGGGTAAGTGTGGGCTCTTATCTCAGGTAGGAGTAAAGTTTATATGCTGCTGGGAAAGGTGAGTGTTTTTCAAAGGACAGATCACACCAAGAGCCTGACTTGGATGCTGCGAGCCACGGTTTTAGGTGCCTATCTTTCCTTAATGACTATAAGGAGAGTGTAGGGTGACTGGCCTCCAAAATTAGTTGTTTCCATTGGTTTTGTGAGTATCTGCTGAGTGCCACCTGGAAAGAATTTGCTTCCTCTACACCCTCTGAAGACTGACCCTGTTCACTCAAGCTGTGCTCCTGGGAGAGCTTTTGACCCTGCCTGAACTCAGATAGAGTGAAGGTTTGTTTATATCCAAAATGAATGAAAATTTCCAAATAGTTCAGGGTATAGAGCTGTGTGAAAAGTGCAGCTCTGACTCCAGGGAGTCTTGGCTTACAGTGAACCTCTTCAGCAGAGAAACATGAATTTTCTGTTTCTCCCTACTTGTCTGATTCCCCCACAATGAGCCAGAGGAATTCAGCCAGGGAGGGGGCAGCTCAGGCTCTGTTCTTAGGGCTCTTCACTGGGAAGAAGATGCTGACTCCTCATGATGCTGCTAGTGGGCTGAGTGTAAATCCGCTTTCCCACCTCAAGGACTTGCCTCTGACCATGCACAGAAATTTATAGTTTGTTTTTAAAACAAATATTGCTCTCCATCATCCATAAAAGAGAGAGGCTTGTTGGAGCTGCACACCTCCCAGGCACAGTGCTATTGGTTGCCCTGCCAGCCCCGTGATGTAAATTACCTTTGCACTTTGTAATAGAGTCAGCACCATGACAGGAACTCACACATCACTCAGTTGGCTAAGGGTAATAAAGAGGAAAATCAAAAGGAGCATGAGTTCATGCTGGAGGTATGTGCAATCAAGGAAAGAGATTTATGACGAAAGCTGAGTTATAATATTAAAGGGTATAAACAGCTTCTTACTGTTATGCTTTCATACACTCTGTGTTCCTTCAGTAGGTATAGTGTTAAGTTTGGGGGTGACTTAGCTGCGAATCATTGCTTTCTTAGAAAGGGCTCTGGAAAAACAAACTTGCACTTGTGTGACATAAAAATCATTGCCAAGGTTCAGCCTACATTAACGTGGGCAAGTATGAGGCAGCAGTTTCTGGCTAACAGGCATTAAAAACATGTTTTGAAAGTCCCGTGTGACAATCCTCATTTGTTGACAGAGTCTTAGCAGCTACAGAACTCACTGATCCACTCACCAAGCTTCAGCAGCAGCCACTTGCATTTTACCAGAAACAGAGATGACTGCTTGACACTGGGATGGCCTCAGCACAGATGGTACCCAATTTGTTCTTCTGAGAATATCATGACTATAACATTGCCTGGGCACTCTCTGGTATAGAGTAGGAATGGCTGTACTGCCTTGTGCCAAAGCTTCATCCATCCCAATTTCAAGCCTCTCATGCAAACCACCGCGGATGCTGAAGGAGGCGAGCAGGGCATGACACAGGAAGCTCCTCGGGCCCACTGAGCTTCTCCATGTCCATCAGAGCCTTTGGGCACTGTCTACTGTCCCCAGAGAGGGGGACCAGCAGCCCTGTATCCTCCTTTCCCTCCTCGTCCACCAACCCCTGCCTCCAGAGAGCTAAGGGGTGTTGGCTACATGCTGAATAAAGAAAAACTATAACTCAGAAATAACTCAGAACAGAATAATAGAAGAACTGAAATGCCACAGAACGGTAAGTTCAACGAATATTGAGCTGTTTCAATGTACTTTTTTGTCTCTCTCTCCAGTGTAAAGACCAGCACTGTGCACTTACTAGTGATATCTCATCTGAGTTTCCCTGTAAGACCTGCAAAAGAAACTCTTCTATGATTTTTCCAGTGGTCTTTATGCCCCTTTTATTCTCATCTGGGAAGCCAACAACAAGCACAGCTCTCCTGCTCACTGTTTGCTCACATCCTCTCCTTGTCAACTTGTAGCTTTGAGCAGTCAAAGTCCTATGGGACTGTGGTATATGGTATATGTGGCATGTGAGACCTTCCCCTGGGATGCCCATTTTCCACCTCCTTTCACCACACAACTCCACTAGCTGTGTTGGGATAGAGAGGGGACAGGTTTGGCCCCAGAAAGTCATCTCATAAGTTGACTCAAAGATAAAGGGAAACCACGGAAAACATCAGCCCACTTTTTATGTCACACCAAAAAGGACGAAGCAGATGTTTTTAAGTAAACATGGGCTCTTGTTATGCATTTTTGAGAAGTCAAGAGAAGCCTTTTCAGAAGCAGGAGTAGCCCATGAATTTAAAGGAGTTTTAAATACTGTACTTTCCCATAAAGCTATAAAACTCTGGCAGAAAGCTCAGCAGCCAATCAATGAGGAATGAACCTGAGCATGTTATAACTCAGATTACCAATAAAAATGTCAGGCTGAAATCAGAAGTGGGTAGTTTTATAATCTTGAGCTGAAAGTATTTTTTTAATTGCTTTCAAATGGGGAACTTAACAATATAATTAAATATATGTATAAAAAGCCCCAAAGTGCTACAATCTGCTTTACTATCTGACTTTGTCAAGCTGATTATTATTACAATAGGGGAAATGGTGGATTTGAATGTCTTTTCCCTGGCACTGCAATTTCCCAGCTGTTTTATTGGGATTGTATTAAAACTAGACAAAATGGACTCTGCTGCTTCCATAAAAACTAGTTGAGCATTAAGAGTTAATACCAGCATTTTAAAATCATTAAAACCAGCCTATAGCTGTAGATTAGTGTGGGGTGAGATGTGTTATTTGAAGCAGGTGTGATCTGTCAGGAGCAGTGTTTTGGCATTTTACAACCAGTGAGGCTACGTGCACAGCTGTAGACTGAAGAAAAATGGACCAATGTGGGTACAATGGGCTGCTTTGTATATAAGCTGCTATTTTGCTAATGCACTTTTAGCATCTATATAGATAAACAGTTCAAATATTGATTGGTATTTTCTGGTATTAATAGGCTCACTTTAATCTGGTTTAGTCTCCAAAGTATATTACATTGATCAGTGAACACTGATATATTTTCTTAGTGAGACTAAGTTATGCTCTTATCCAAAGGATATGTGTGTAAACAAATGTGCCTGGAGGAATAGTTTGGATAGTGAAAGAGAGCTGAGTATGTGCCAGTCAGGTGTAAACTGCTGGAAATAACCTGTTACTGTTTATGGACCAGGTTGTACAGGGCGCTTTAGAATAGAGTTGGTTGGGAGCCAGTGATCAAACACTTCTTTTGCTGGAAAATGCCAGTGTGGGGAAACAGAAGTATTTTGCAGGAATGTGTCAGGCTTGATGAGGTTTTGATGAAACACAAACAGGGTCCTGCTGGAAGTCTACCATGTTCCTGCCAACCCGTGCACAGGTTGTTGTTGGATAAGAAATTGCTTGTTCTTCCAAGGCTCACGTTGATAGGGCTGCCCCAACCTCCACAGGTCCTGACCCTCGCGAGTGCCGGTGGGGCTGGGCGATGTGGAAACCTTGGCTGAGGTTTGGTGAGTGAGCTTCCAAGAATTATTTAATTATGAAGATTTAAAAACAATATTCCAGTATGACAAAACAACTTTTTTACATGGATTTTCTTTTCCATGGAGCATTTTGATATTTCTAGCTTTCCAAGAGGCAGTGTTGTGGTTTATAATTAGTTTAAGTAAATGTATTTTCACATAAAAGGAAAATTTCAACTTAATCTCATGTAGTTGATGACATAGAAATGTTACTGAGATGATACACCTGGATCTTCCAAAATTTCACATAAAGTCCTCAGATTTCAACACCAACATGTTACTTGGGACAGGAACATGTAGTGGCATTGTACTGTTTAAAGCAGCAGACATAGTAGAAAACTTAGCTGATATGACTGATTACAAGTGTGTTATTTATTATGTATAAAACTAGTGGAAAATATCTTTTATTGTATGTGGTGAAAAAAAAATGTTATCAAAGCACGTAAACTCCGTAAGTTTATGGAAACACTGAGTTAAACACCATAAAGACTGATAAGTAAATTAGATTTTAAGAACAAGTACAGTTCTGGGAGTCTGACAGGTTCTAGATAACATATAGATAGTGCCGTTTCATTTGCTGTAAATATGAGGGTCTGTTTTTCTTCCCACCTATGCTGATTTTTTTTTTTTTACCTTTGTAATTCCTTTTGCTGCAGTGGAGTTACTAGTGATTTATACTAGTGCAAATAAGAGTCAGAACTGGGAGCATTACTTTCAACCCAGCAGTGTCCATTTAACTGTCACAGTGGGTAAAGACAAGAGCTCTCAGAGAAGGTTGTTTATTCTTATGGGAAGGGACAATAAAAACCACAGGGGATTTCCCTTCTGGCCTGGGTGGAATTTTAAGGGATGGAAAAGGGTAATTTTTATTCTCCACTTTAATTAACCAAACCCTTTGATGTTAGTGGTAGATATCAGTATAAATCTCCAGGGCATGAAGTTAATGGAATTACATTATGGGTGAATTTTCCTCAAGGAGCAATTCACACACTCTGCCTTGCAGCTAGGAGTGCTGTAGGTCAACAAGGCTTTGCTAATTATTACAGATCATGTCAAACTTGACTACCTAAATCACAGTAATACACACTGTTCAATTACACATGTATATCCAAAAAGACAGTATTATTCTGAAATTTTCTTGTTGAAGAGAACATCAGAACTTTTTATTACTAGATTCCATCCAGGAGCACTAGTACATTAGCTGGAGGATTCTGAGTATAAAACAGGCTTTTAACAGTTTAATCTCCATTTTTGTACTTAAATCTTGGACTTCTTGCGTTCTCTGTTACTGGGACATTCACACGATCCCTGGTGACTCCTGGGATGCAAAATCTTGTGTAGCCAAAGGAGCAAAGCCAGTACTGTCACATAATAAATAAAGCTGTGGAAGATCAAATGTTATAACATCTGAAGTAAGTGAAGTCAAGCTAAGGAGGAATGCATTCAGAAATGCCTGTGAGGCGAGACCAAGGATTTTCAGTTCAAATTATCACACCATCAAAGTGTGAGGGCATTAGTTCCATCATGTCTGGCGGTAAAACATGGGTGGAGAGGAACAAGGACGTGGAGATCAGGGAAGAGATCTACCACCAACACTTTCCACGACTCCAGTGTGTAACAGCGGTCATCGTTAAAAAGTCAGCAGTGGTCACATGAGATGATATGATATAGTTATAACCTCTCTTTTGGGAAGAGGAGCTATTCTGTGGCAAGACTTGGAAATTACTTTTGGTAGACACAGGTCTCTGTGTTTGGAAATGGTCCATGCCTGTTAGAGTGGCCTGCAGTTTGCTCTTATTGATGGTGAAGTTAAGGTAGAAATGAGTTAGAGGGAACATTGCTTTCTAAAAAAGCAGTGGCACGAAGAAAAAAGTTTCTATGTATACAGTGGCTCAGTCTGCAATAGCATTAGGTTAAAGACTTCCTATGCTTTGCTATCATTAACACATTGTAAACACGTGAAGCTAGCTATTCATAAAATTGCATCCATTTCATGGGCCAGATCACTCTCCTCTTGTGGGAAACCATGCAGGAAGAGAAGGGGGTTGTCTCTGGTGAACGTGAAAATTTTCCAGATCATTCCTTAAGGAGATATAATATTTCTATGGCCCATAAACAAACAGTTCATTTAAACCTGAGAATTGGTATACCTGTAAGGTGCTGTAGGGTGCAAAATCCAACACACACACACACCCTCGACATGATTCTGCATCACATCACAGCAGGACAGCAGAAGGTAACTGTGGCTAGGGTGAATCTTATGCTTCTTGTCCACCAATAACATGATGCTTTTGCAAATCTCGCTCTGGGAGAAGTTAAGCAGCAAGTCATACATAAGATGTGGTAGAGTTAGTTGGGAGTGATGAGGTCTCAAAGTGACAAAGTCTCTGTATTTCAAGGAGGGAATAGGTGTGCTCAAGATAATGTTAAACATGCTGAGAGATTTTAAAAATGTGATTTCTGAAGAAAAGTTGGAAGAATTGAGTTTATTTTCTCTATCAGGAGGAAAAAAATGTAGTGTATGGTGCAGTGTTCCTGTCTGTAATACATGTTTTGGAAAGGAAAGCAGTGAATTGTTTTCCACAGAGAGAATAGAAGAGGCAGCTCTACAACAATGATGAGCAACTCCATGCAACTGTCCATGATTTGTGCAGTTAAGATATCTAGGTGAGACTCTTGGCTGGAGGCTCTGGATACAGTGTAAACACAGCAGCTGTTTCTCCAGTGTGATCTGGGTCACACCTAAGCCTATTTCCAGGTCAGTGGATACATTAGATCATGAGTCCATGGACAATGACAGATTCTGGTCATGTCCAACAGCCTGATGGCAATCTCAAGCTGAGGACGGATACCGTCTCACCTCTGATAGACAGCATCTCTTGGTTGCCATTACCTTTCCAACCAGTACCATCAGCTGCTGAGCAATGACTCTGCTGTATTTCTCATTCTGCATTGCACTGCGTTTCTAGAAACCTGCTAGTCGCTGCTGCGACCCCTACACCGTTTCTTGTTCCTACAGCCTGATCTTGGCCAAATGTTTGCTGAAAGCATGAAATAGGTGTTTCCACTTCCCTGCTGATTCTTGGGGCTGAGAGTAGGAGGGAAGAGGGATCACCTCCACCCCTGCATTCTCACACTTGCACATCACAAAGGCCATTGAGCTGGTCTGGAAGGTGCAGAGGCTGGTGTTGGTGTCAGCATTTCATTTCCAATTAAATAAGTAATATGTGTGTCCGTGTTCTAGAGGACAGTCTGGTTCTCTGTAATGAGATATAACCTTACAGGAATACTAGGCTAATTGTGCCAGCAAAGTTCTGAAGAAAAAAGTCATGTGGTAGGGAGCACAAATAAAAGATCTCACAGCCTCTTTCAATTAATATTACTTGTATTGCACATGAAATGTATACAGTGCCACATGAAGAAAAGCACATACAACCGGTGTGAGAAACAACTTCCAGCTCTGTAAGAAGTGGGAAACACATTTTTTGCTCTAATGGGATTTGACTTAAACTAAAGGCACTTTGGGTAGTTACTAAATTGTATTCTGAACTGGCATTTGCAGATGTCTTATCGCATCCAGATTGGGGCAGAAATTGAACAAAGATGTGGATGTCCATGGTCCATCTGAAAGCTATTTCTCTATTCACAGTAGAATTGTTGATATTTGAATTAGAGAAACACCCCCTCTTTCCCCTCCACTAACAGCAATTTTGTTTTCCTGTAGCCAGCCCCTCTTTTGGGTTGGCTGTGCTCAGGCAGCAAGGGCTGAGATGTGTGGGACCCACTCATTACTTGTCGCTTTCTCCACCTTGAGACTGACAATCTGGGAAAATCAGCCTCTTGCTCAGTGCAGCAGAAATGTAACCTACAAAATTGGTTAAATGATTACATGATATACATGTGCATACTGGTGTATATATATAATTTTCTCTTGGAAAATAGCTGGCAAAGTAGACAGAACAACTATCTCAGTCTTCCTTTAAATTTTGTCTTGCAGAAGTTTTAACAAGCAAGAGAGCCCACCGCTCCACCGAGCAGTGGTGAGGCAGAAGCTCTCGGTTGTGCTTTTGCTTGTGACTCATGGACTCTCAGACTTGGAACCGGGCATGCAACTTCTCTGAGACCCAGTTGATGTGCCAATAAAACAGGGTAGTGAAAGATCTCTCCCAGGGGCATTGTGGGGATTAATAAATAGTTGAAAGAGCTTTGAGATACTCAGCTGAAAGGTACTTGATACTGTCAAATAATTGTTATATTCGTTATTCATTGATAAATAGCTATTTGGATGTTCCTTGGGAAAATGTGGACTTTTGAAAAGAGGCCAAGAATATTCTTTACAGGAAAAGCAATGACCATAAATTTGAATGTGCTTTATATAGGTTACATCTGAAGAACAAAAATATATCTGTAGATTAAATTACTACATTTGTAGAGTATAAAAATAGGATATTGTCATAATCCTCCTTTGAGTAAAGCAGGCAAAAGAAAGAAAAAACACCAAAACAGCTGCTACGCAAAGTTTCTAGATGCAGAGTTCAATAAAACCTTGATGTATGTAGGATGTATAAGCAGAACTGAGCTTGGATATATTAATCTCTAAAACCCTTTATTTTGCAGCCAAAATATGCCTACATGGAGTAGATTAAAAATATTTATACAAGGCAAAATTCCAAGGCTAGTGAACATCCTGTTGCCAAAGACATTTTGCGGACAACAATATATCATTTTACCACATACAGTAGTTACTGCTTTCACAGTGAAAGAATATGATAACATAGATATATACACATGCAATCCAGAAGTTATATTTGTGCCCACAAGTCGACTGAAGTGTCTCTTATGGCCATGCAGGAGACCAAATCCTACAAGTTACTGCAGATGCCCTCTTTGCAGGCTGTGAATAACTGTTTCAGCTCCAGGGAAAAGCTGCCTAAGTCAAAGAAATGTTGTTTAGACATGATGGATGACTTTGGTTGCTAGCTGTAGAGTTGGTTTGAGTTGCCCTGCTGCACCACAGATTTCCTGAATGAGGCTAGACAATGCTTATGACCTTCACACCACCCTTAGAAACACTACTAGCATGACTGGCCAGAGTTCAAGCTTCACATGCCCCTCAGCTGTGGTTTAAAGAGCCCATACAGAAGAACAAAATAAGGAGCATTAAGAATGGATCAGATCAAACATCCACAGTGTCGAGAGTCCCATATCTGATACCAGGCTTTGAACTATTTTTATGCCATGAATGTGCCTGATTCCCTTGAATCCATTCCTGCAACCCAGGGTAATGAATTCTGCCACTTAATTTCTCACTGTTAGGTACCCCCACATTTATTTTGAATATGCCATAGGCTTACCTCATTTAGTGAAACACACTCTGGAAAATAATGAGAGACAGTGGCCATCTGTTTCCATTTCTGCTTCTTTGAGGGACATATTTATACATACCTCTATAAGATCTTCCCCAGAGTGAAGACTCTAAGCCAAATTACTTGTTTCTTCAGTGGAAGTAGTTCCACATCAGTAAACATCTTAATCTCTTTTCTGTCTCTTTTGCTGGGTTGCTATAACCTTTAGACATGAGGAGATCAGAACAGAGTATTCAAGCTGCACGTGCACTGAAGATTTGTATCACAACATAATGACAGTTTCTGTGGCTTTTTTTTTCTTTTTTTTTTCTCCTCTATTCCTTTCCAGAAACGCCATCTGTTTCATATGCTACCTTGGTACAGGCCTTCTATGGGCTCAACCTCCTTCTGGTGGCTCCTGTCTGTCTTCTTTGGCTATAGAGCAAACTCAGGGAAACTCTGGTCCTAGAGCATACACACCATAAGCACCTGAGCAAAATTTCTGATGTGAAGAGGAATTAATCCACACTTCTGTTTCTCAGTTGGCTGTGCACAAAGCCCAAAATGGAAGGTCTGTGGAAGGTGTCCCTGCCCATGGCAGGAGGGTGGAACTAGATGATTTTTAAGGTACCTTCCAATCCAAGCCATTCTGTGATTCTATGATTCAATGATTCTATGATTCAAAGGATAATGTGAAAATTAGTGGGAGAGACACACAAACAGTATTGTAATAGGACCATGTCAAATATGATTACTTGCATTAAGTACCCATACTTGAACTTCACTAAATTTAAGAGAGTGTGATTATCTCCGGTTTTGGCACAATTATCCTATTTTAATATCATTTTTATTGAGAAAAATAGAGGCAAGGCACAGGGAAAACACTGGCATTAGACAGAGATGTTAAACATGTCTCCATATCCTAATGACTTCCTGCTTGAACAAAAATAAATTAAAAAAAACCAAACAAACAAAACCCCAAAGAAAAACAAACCAAAAACAAACAAACAAACAAACACAAAAAACCCAACCAACAAAAAAAATCCCAAACCCACCAAATACAAAACCAAAAGACAATATAATCTGTCTTTTCTGGATTACCTTATGGAAAAAAAAAACCAAACGCAAAACCAAAACCAAACAACAAAACAAAAAAAAAAAGAAAGAAAAAACCCCAAAAACCTACCTTTGCCGTATATTACATGTAACAGTTTTCAGCTTGGCACAGTGCAATTAATGACTAAATTAACATCATTTGGGTATTTTCATAACACATTTTGTAAAATGGTCTCTTCATCTTGCTTTTGATGTTTGAGTTTCATGAAGTTATTAGAAGTTTATGAAAAGACTGTAAGAAAATTCCACTACTTGGGAATTTTTCCATCTGAAAAGAGAATATTTATTAATTAAAAAAAAAAAAACAATGAAATTATTCATTCTCTCATATTTCATTTTCAATAGTTTGACTAGATAAAATTGAGAAATCATTCAGATGTTGAATTTTGAACTATTTGAAAAATAGTTTCAGAAGTCATTTCAATAGAAAGGAATGCAAAATGTCAACATATTTATTTCAGAGTGTGTGCTGTCTTCGTATTGTTTAGAATTTTCAACATAAAATTGAAAAAAACCTATTTGTTTTCCAAACATTTGCACTTTGTCAGGTTTTATTTGTTGGCTTTTTTTGTTGTTTGTTTGTTTTAAAACTCTTGGGCAAGCTGCTATATTCTGTTCTAATTACAATGCCCTAGTGTACAATAATTAGTCCTGTTTTTTAACTCTACATACTCTGAACACGAGCCTCATCCTAAGGAAAATAAAGCTACATAATTGACCTTAGAAAACAAGTATCAAGAACTGTGTTGTTTTGTCACACAGAATAATAAACAACAACTGTCCATCAGTGGAGTCAAATATCCAAAACTATTTAATGTGTTCCATGGTACCCATCACTGGCAATTTTCTTACTTGATTACGCATTCCAAAACCACTTAATTTACAGTGAAGGAAGACTGAACTCTGCTTTCTATCTTCACCAAGCTTTCAAGAAGAAACAAATATGTAGGTCTCCCAAAACCTAAACCAGAAGTAATAAAGTATCAAAGAAAAGATGAGAACTTCTCCATTCCAAAATAAAATCTTCTTGCTATTGGCAGCTCCTTTCTCAGACATCCTGCCTTGATTTTGCCATTTCATCTATTCTTCGTCTCTTTTCCAGCCCGATCTGAAGCATCTTCATTTTTCCTTGCTTTGCTTGATTCACCTCTCTCTCATCATTTTCTGGTTTATTTGAAGTGACATTTTTCTGCCACTGTTTCTTAAACACCCTCAGTAAGGATTTTAATTCAGAAACAACATGGAAGGGTTTTTTCCTAGTTTCTAAATGAATCTGGGAACTTTTCAGCCAGTGAAGAATCCCTTTGGATGGTTCAGAGCATTCTGAAAGCAATATGACTGAGGTACCTCCCTCACATAGCCCTACAAGTACCATACTTCTCTTGAAGTGATGTCCTGTTACATGCTTCAGGTATTTCATTGCTTCAGGACTCTAGACACCGTGGAGTGACACTTAAACATTACCGTTCGCTACCCAGGCAAAACCTGATCCTGCAAACATTTACATGCATTAATTGGTAGTTCTGATAGTCAGACATTAACACAAAGTTGTTCAAATATATAACGTCCAGAAGAATGGAAATATGACACAGAATTAATCATCATCTCTCTTTTCTATTCCATCCAACTCTTTTTTTCCTGAGCTAAAAACTGTAGCAAATAATTCCTTACTGCTGCATTTCCCAAGACTTTTTCTTCCTCGTTATTGTTTGGTAATGACACTTTTCTATAGTAATGGTTAAAATATTGTGAATGCAGTATACATTAAGCCTGTTGATTGAAAACTACTTCAAGATACTTATGAATTGCTTTTGGTTTTGTTTTACCTCTCATTGCACTCTATATTCTAGAAGAAAAACACTTGGCCTGCCTTTATTTTAAATAAAGTAAGCCCATTCTTTTCCAATCTGGCAAATAAAACTTAATAAAATTATATTCTTTGATCTCTACCTAACAAAGAACTGTATATTGTTAAATGAAGTGGAACTGCAGCTACACAGTTTGCTGTGGACACACACTCCTGGAATCAATTATCTATAGATTTTAGAGAGGCACAAAATTTACAGACTTTTCAAATGGGAACTGATGGTGAGCTGAAGGAAAAGTACAGATGTTTCATAGTGGTGCAATGACAAGAGAGATCAATAAAACACTATGGAGGAAAATTTTAAAGGAAATAATGATTCCAGATTTATGTGTAATATTTCACTGGACACCACTGGAGGAAATAATTTGATTATTTGCAGAGATAAATCTGTACATCTTTTAAAACAGTTTCTGTGATGAGTTACTAAATGGTATGGAAATTTAATTGTAGTTTTAACATACCTAAATATTAGGGAATTTCCATATGTATCACAGATTTTTAATAAAGTGATGATATAATGTCCA
>NW_010264951.1:2575-21302 GCF_000690775.1 Eurypyga helias | reverse complement strand
GCACCATTCTGCTAGAAAATGTACAGTAGCCACCAAGGGAGATGGGAACTGCACTTTGCTATTGCAGCCGCAAGACCCATGCCATTTTCTTTGCTGTACGTTTAAAATTTACTGGTTATCATGGTGAAGAAAACCCTTGTAAATTATTCTGGTACACCATCACCAGATAACTTCTCTGAATGAATGATTTATAAAAGAAGATCCAGCTGTGCAACAATTTGATGCTAGACATATTCATATCCACATTCAGGAAATCATTATCTGAACCTGGAAAATTGAACATAGTTTTGCACAGGCATCCTAAACATACAGTGAATAAAGAAAGGATCTCCAGAAAGGGATTCATGTTCAGTCTGAGTTCAGGCTATGAATCTGTGTATTAATCTGCAGGCAGATAATTCAGGTATCTACATCTGAGTTGTTACCATGAGATCCTTTTGCAGTTAATGGAGACAAATAGGAATGCATATGGCTTAACTAAGCAAAAGAAGTCTGATTTTTAATGCAGCAACTTCAGGATGAGCTGAACTGCACCCCAGGAGCAGCTCTATCTCTCCACTGATTATAGGCAGCCTAGGTAACTGGCTCAGGTGGTGATACTCATGCTATAGATACCTACACCGGCTCAAAAACGTTTTACAGGGTGCCTCTGCCTGTGATTTAAGCCAGTTGAACAGTAGTCGGCTCCAAATCAACAGCATTAGTTGTGGTTGCACACTTAATCTGACCTGATTCACTTTGATTTGGTATATGTCTCAGGCAGAGTGCATTCACAACTTACTTCAAAGGCCTCCTAGGCTCATCCCTCTAGTATATGGGGAGAGCTTCATAACTAAGGCTTAGAGCTTTGTTAAATAAAACACACATAAATCTCTATGCTTTTAAAATCTGAGTAAAGATCTATTTGCCTTTCAGCCTTGTCTCTAATTTGGTCATCGTGGATAAAATGCCTTTGGAATTTTGACTTAAAGCAGTATTGTTCTTTAATAAGGCATCCAGAGGGATAGATGGAGACATAAAGAAGACACGGAAAATGGCAGTGAAGACTTGTACAACTGACAGAAATGTAGAACAGGAGCTGATATGAAGAAGAAACATAGCTGGTCATAGAGTTTAGTGTGGACTAAAGTAGAACAAATAAAATATTTTCCAAAGAAAGGAGAATGGGTATGGGTTTAGGACAACAAACAAGGAAGATGGTCCTGGCTTTGAAGGTTCTGTAGGGAAATCAAGTGCCTCTGGAAGTCAAAGAGAAAGAGCTTTAAGTAGATAAAATGAAGATCTGGCAAAGACAGTTTGGGAGCACATTATAAGACAAATTAATAGGTTTTCAGCTGGAAAAGTATATGGGGCTATGACAACAGACAAGGTGCAGATGAACTTCCCATAACAGAGTGGTTTCCCTGAAAAATGCCATAGCACCCCTGTCCTCTAACCCACAGACAGCAGACTGGTGAACCCTCATAAATATAGGAGGTTTTATCTTCCTATTCTTTTCTTCTGCTCCTTTTTGCAACCTATTAGACTTTACATTTTGAGACAAGTGAAAGTGAAGACCATTTCTATTGACGGATTTTCTGGCCACAGTGCTGTGAACTAAACATGTAGCTGCTGGCTGCTACTTTCTGTCATATGTTATCTAGATTTTATTCTAACATCTTTCTCGTTTCATGTAAATATTTCAGGCTATTCTTACACACGCAGCTACATTTGGAAAAACTACAGGAATACCGTGGGGCTTGGATCTTTACAAATAGAAAATACTAAGTACTTCATTCTAGTTCAGATAGCCTTCTTACAATGGACATCTTGTGGAACTGAGAAGGTCTAGTTCCACCTATTAGCTTTTCCATAACACCCAGAAACGCAAGAAATAGAAGTCCTGCAGTCATTAAGTCATGAGCTTAAAGGTAATGAAACTGCAGTTCTCACCATGAGACCTTCATACCACCCTAGGAAATCACCATGTTCAATCTCTTGCTTGAGTGTGGGTTGCTGCAAAAGTTACGTGTTACTTTGGGGAACGTGAAAAAGAGCCTAGGTCTGTCTGTGGTTATTCACCAATAAAAGCAACTTTTGAGTCTCTAAGTATAATTAAATTTATACGTTTATAATTGCTACATCTGGTACAGGTGAATAATGAATTCAGGTGCCTACAAGGCCAGGCAGCTCTAGGAATTAATTTGCTCTCAGAGTTTGAACAGTTTTCAAGACGTGGCCTGGGCATCACCCCTGATGAAGGGGAAGCAGCAATTAGCAAGAGTGGAAACATCAGAGTGATGTTTAAGGCAATGGCTCCTGTTTACAGCACAAGCATGTGCCAAGCACAGCTGCACTCAACATTTATCAGCAAAAAAGAGACCTCCAGCTGTCTTGTTGACAGGTAATAACCTTGCATGGCTCTGCCTCAGTAGCAGATTGTACTTATGATCTGAAATAAAGTGTCCTGTTATATCACTGTAGTCACCCACCCTTTCTGCCCTCTACTCATCAGTATTTACATAGACACTCAGCTATTTAGTGCTTGTGCAACTGTGCAATCATTAACACTAGACAGCACTGTTTCTTTTAAGATCTTCCTTACAGATCTCTGGTTGAAACTTAATCCTGACCTAACGTTGCCCTCCTCTTCTGGAAGTGGGATGGTATTTGAAAATATGATGGTTCTATGAAAGCCGGTATTGCTGAGAATGGGGACATTTAAGCTGAAGTGTTTGATCTTTGCACCCGAAGTTAAGCATCATTTAGACAGCAAAGTGGCTTAATTTTCAGGAGGGCAAACTGACTGCAAATGTGCTGGGTAATTAACATCCCAACAGTCCATTTAAGTAACTTAAAAATGTTATCCCTGATTTACTGAGTAAGCCCCTAACTCACAAATCAATGGCACAACCAGAAGGAGATCCCAGAGCATGTAACTCCCCCTCCAGCCTTCTCATCGTTAAGCAATGAGTCAAGTTTAAACCTCTACAGATATTTTGCAGCTAGAGCTGGTAACCTCCAGCAGCAGGTGGGGTCAAAACACAGGCATGCCCTCACCAGGGACCTCCTAAGTAATATCAGATCTGCCTGCACCTTTGTTCCCTGTGCAACTTCCCAGGTTTGACTGTCTCACAGATGGAGTCAAATCCAGCCTCAACCCAGTAGTGGCAGTAACATGAGCTCCCCCCAGGGCCAAAATTTCTGATCACACACTCAGAATATCTATGTGAACAATCCCCCTTTTAATGTTATTTCTGTATAAATTATGCACTACTCCTTTCCAGCCAACTTTTTTTTTTTTTTTTTTTATCAGCAGAAGTTATTTGGTAACGTTTTTGTTTTCATACTGAGTTTTGATTAAAGAGGAGGAAAAAAACAGCCTCATTTCATTTTCACAGTATCTCTCGGCAGAGAAAGCACTCCCGTTTCTACTGTGGGATTTTGTTTTTCTCTACAGTATGTCTTGACAAATAGCCCTCTCTGATTACTGTGCTTGCACAAGATTTCATTATGGTTTTGATAACATGCCACAATCTTTAAGTTTCTGTTTGATATAAAGAGTCTGTCCCTGAACAGTAATCATGAGAGAGTGGGGAATATTGAGTGTTAGAGTTTCCATATTTTATGAGCTGCCAAAATAAATGATTTAGGACAGAGAAGCCTGTATTAGTAGCAGATCTCCAGCTTCAATAAGGCAAGAAACAGTGCTGATGAGTAGGCCAGTTTGTGGGAACGTAGTTTTAGAGCTATTGTGATTTCAGTCTTTAGAGCCCAGATTCCCAAGTGGTATGAGTTTATCTTGTTGCATTGTCTTCTGTGCAACTCCAAGTTCTCCACCAGTTGATGATTCTTTCCACAGACCACACCTTTTAAGCATTTGATGCTGATGAGACAAGTTTCTTCTGGACATCTCCAAAATTTTCATCTTCCCCCTGCCCAACTCAAGGGTCATTTTCATTATTTGCAATGCTTCTCAGGATCCTTCTGATACATTAATTCTGATTGTAGAAGTTGTATCAGTCAAAGGGGAATAAAGTTAAACTTTGGCTGGCTGCAAAACAGGAATAATACACCAGAGATCAGGGGGAAATATTTTTCCAAGGATCTCATCCAAGGGAACTCCTCTTCGATAAAAATATTCTAAAGGGCCACACAGACTGAAGAAGGTCTCTCCAGAGGCCAGAACTGCCCATTTTCAGAATCTCGGTGTTAACAACTTCCAATTCCCTGTTTGAACAAACTTCTCCGGTGGTTCCTGTTTCACTGTATTGTTTATTATCTGTCTACTTGGGAAGTTGTATGTAGGTAGTGTTTCCCACCATATTAATTTTGTCTTATTTGTATCTTAAAAAGTAACACTGAACTGCTCTCTAAGTCTGAGATACAAGGTTACGTGAAGATGTGTTTCTGGGAGGTTACTAATTTCTGGGTGAATGTCTCGGTCACACTTGTCCAACCAGTGGAGTTTCACTATCAGTGATTTGAATTGAGATGATAGCATGTTATCTCAGCAGAATTGTCATAATTTTTTTAAAAAACTTTTTTCTTTACAAATAATTTAAATGCATCTATAATCAGAGAAAAATACAGTGTAGTCTGTCTGTAGTCATGTCCAAATTCTGTATAAATTGGGATTGAATCAGGATATTGGCACTTAAATTCCAAATTGTGGACAGACTGTATACTCCACTACCTTCTTTCACAAGCTGGAGAGTGGCTGATGGACTTCAACTTGCTCCCATTCCAATTAGTCTTGGTCATTCCTACTCTTCCCATACTAGACTGAAGGGTAAAGACCTTGCCCAGGAAATAGCATCCTACAGGCAGTGTCCTTTTCGTTATTTTACTGAATCTACAACAGAGGGAGGGAAGGAGGGAGTTCTCTGAATGTCCAACATGAACCCTCCAAGCTGCAACACTTTTCTTTTGTCCTTGTTAAACCATCTGTTACTCCTGGGGGTAGTTTGACCCCACTGTCTTTATAACTATCCTTCAGAGAGTTGTAGGCTGCTGTTAAATCCCCCCTTTGCCTCTACGCCACTGAAAAGAGGCGTAACTTCCCTCCTTCCTCTGGCCACACTCCTCCTAATGTAACCCATTATGCACATTCCTGTACCTGCGCGGAGCACCCTGATGTCTGTTAGTCTGTTTGGTGTTCTCTAGATGTTCAAGGTCCTTTTCAACAAGGCTGCTGTTCGGACAACTGACTACCTGACTTGTGTTTAATCTGCTCCAGGCACAGACCTTTGCGTTTCTCCTTGATGAACTTTGTGAGACTTCTGTTAGCCTAGTCCTCAAATTTCTCATAAAAAAAGTCTTGAAACTCTATTGTTGTAGCATGTATCAGACTCTGCCTTCTCTGCTTGATTAAATATTGTCCTCACATTTGACAAGGGTGGATTCTGGCTCATTACCCAGGTCATCAACAAAGATACTGAACAGTGCCAGTCCTAGTGTCAGCTCTCTGCTTGTTGCTGGCTGCCAATTTGATGCTGAGCCACTAATTAGAATGAGGTACTTTGTCCAATTTTCAACCCATCTTGCAGACAGCTTGTCCAGTCCAGACATCCTCAGCCTACACATACCAATACTGTGGGGGATGGTGTCAGCAGTTTCACAGAAGTCAGTCATGTTATCTGCACAGACACTCATTTCTTCATCAAAAGCAGTTGGGCTGGTGGAGTGTGATCTGCTGATGTTGACTGTTGCTGATTACCTTCTTGTCCTTCATGCTTGTGGAAGTAGTGTAATGTGGTGGTGGTGGAGGGGGGTGAAAACCCCTCTGATGGAATAGGTTTCAGTCAAATCATATACCAAAATGTTTTACCACTCAGTGCAGATGCTTCAGTATGACCGCACATTAAACCAGTGCTGGTTTTGATGATTCTGAGCAATTCAGCTCCTGACACTCTACTTAGCCTTAGCAGAGCTTCATCGCTGCTGAAGGTTTGATTCTTCTTGACTTGGAAGGAATGTAAGGATATAAGAACATTCATAATTATATAAAAAATATATTTTTAGCAAATATAGTTTTTTCTTGGCTCCAAACGAAGCTGTCTCTTACCTACCTGGTTCTTCCTGTGTCATAGCCTTTCTCCTATTCTTTTTCTTATGCTATTTGATAGACTATTTTAAATATTAATGTTATTAAATATCACTCCTGGACACAAGTCAGAATGAATAGCTCATTTCATGTCTCCCACAGTTGTTGTTTTAGGGTTTCCATAAACTCAGCTAGACATCAATGTATCAGTTACATTTGGGCCATATGTTCAAGACTTTCTTTACAGCATTAGGACTAGCATCTCGTATTTTATGCTGTTCAGTAGATTATAATGTAATGTTAAAAATAAATATGAAAGTCAAAATTAAAAGGATTTTGGTTTTGGTCAAAATGAAACCTTTCAATTGACCCCAAATTAATTTCATCTTGCAATTTCCCTTCAGAGAATTTTTAAAATTTTCAAGTGAGGAACAAAGCCAAGGTTTTAAATCCTTTGTGAAAAAGCTTTTCATTCCCTGCAGAGCTGTAAAATTCAAGTAACAAACATGTACATGTTTTATCCCCTCCTAAATCACATGTCAGCTTCCTGCAGGCGAACGCCAGCAGTTCCTGTCAAAGGTATAAGGTATAAAAATGTTCTGGTAGGAGCTGAGCTTGAGAGACTTCCTGGCTGACATGGGGATTGTAAAAAAATCCAAAATAGATTGGGAGTGAAGGCTGTATTCATGTGAAACATGGAAGCTCTGCTTCAGGATCAGAGGTGATTTTTAAAGGGTCAGGATCTTCTGGTTAGTTAGAAAGGCCTTAGACTATTCTTTGGAGAGATACAGCTTGAAGAAGAGAGTGTTAAGGTAATAAAAATGACTCGTTACAAGATTCTTCAACTGGACCTTTCAGAAAACTTTGAGAAGAAATACATGTCTTCACTGGAGCTCACACAAGAGCTATGACTGGATAATGAATAAGGTGAGAAAAGATAATTTTTCAGAAAAAAAAAATCCAAACCATTTCAGAGAAGAAGCTGAAGTCACAATGATAATAAATAACTAAATAATATTTGGTTATCTGTGCCAAGCTGTCTGAGAATGTCCCTGGTTTAGAAGAGTATAAATCAGAAGATGTTCAGAATGAGGAAAGTTTGCTTTAGAAGTAGTCCTTAAAACGATGGAGAAGTATTTAAATTAGGTAAATGAAGGATATATTCAGTGTTTCACTCATAGTCATGGTAGAAATAACAGAAAAATACTATTCTATCACCTAGTGTATCTTCTGGCCTGTGCTGGATTTTTCTTCACAGAGAAGCCTTTTATTATTTTGATTTTTATGAAGTTAAAGGTTCCAAAAATGTGTACACCCATGATGGATATTATTTTGGAGTCTATTCCATAAATAAATCTATAGAATCTTTTTTACCAGCAAATGAACTTTTCTGATCTTAATCCTGAAGGATTTTTACCCCAAAATGTGGCATCTGCAGTAAATATAAACTATTAATAATTTCAAATCCTGTGTAACTCCTTATTTCAGCTGTAGACCTGGATATTCATTCATTTCAGCTGACATATACAAACCCCCAGCCTTGGTACCCAAGGTGAAGTAAGTTGCCTATGTTACCTGTGGCACAAGGGCACCCGCAGGTGCAGTGGTTAATCTTCTATAAGCCCACACCCTGGCTTACCTCACTGCAGCTTACACCAGAGACATGAGACCATTCCTGTGAGAAATGAATGGAACCCATGGAAATCAAATGATGCAATCAAATGTTTTTGTATACAGCTGCTTATTTCACAGTTTTAAAAAACATTTTAATTTAAAATCATATAACTTTCCTTCTAGCCATATCTTATTTTTCATTTAATAACAATATTTAATAATTTGTATTTAATAACAATCTAATAATTTCTATTTTCTATGTACCCCACTATAGACATTTTTTCTCTGTGTGGATATTCCCTTTCTTCACCTAGGTTCTTGAGAAATCTTGTAGACCTTCTCTGTGTCCCCAGCACAGGGGACTGTGAGCCTGATTAATCTCTAGCTCGCACTAGCTTGCTGCTTCTTGGCAGTGCAATCCTGAGACTAAAGTCCATTTGTTCTAAGTGAGTTACATGAAGCTGAAGAGTCAGAGACAAAGAGTTCCTGAAGCTGCATTAGTGAAACAACCTTTTCCAGTGTTACTGAATTATTCAGAGCAGCAGAAATGAATGCTGTCTGCAGGGTTGCAGAAGGATGGTTCTCACAATGATATTAAATTAATAATAGTTTAATAGTAATAAAATAGCAGATACAATTAATCATTGACAATTACATCGTCATGCATCTATGGAAAAAAAGCCTTGATAATACTTATAATAATTAACATCTCCCCACCTCATACTGCCTGGTGATACAAGTTTAGGTCTTTCTGTCTTTCCCGTCAGGCCAGTAACTTTCTTGTAATTTGCTAATTTTCAGATAAAGACAAGATTACATGCAATCTAGTTTGAATAGGAGCTATGGCCTGTAGGTGGTCAGGGCTATCAGATTGTCAGCCTGTTTAGGAAAATGTTTAGCAGTCAGCAGATGTAAAAAGTTTGAAAATGAAGATCATCTCAGCCAATTAAAATACACAGCTGTCATATATAATTCCAAAATAATCAAGGAAATAAGAGTATTATCTTCCCAACGGAGGTGTTTTTAACATATGTTAGACACAATGTTTTCAATACATTTCAGACTCATGCTATATCTTATGTGCGTTATCTTTCCCAGGTTTCTGTCAGAATTATTGAGTTCTTTGTTAATCATCATAATTTCTTTGATTTTCTTCCCTACGTTATGATTTCTTTTTCTCATTTTCTTGTCTTTTATTCTATGAGGTCTCTCTAGACATGCTCTGTCCTTCAAAAAATCACAGGTATTCCCAATTAGGCTCTGGAGTGCACACCCATTTTAACAATGTGAGAACATGGATGTTTATGGAGTGCTTTACGTGCTGAGAGCAAGTCACACACTTAAATATGGTGCTGAACTGGGATTTTAGTGCTAAGTTCTAGACAAATCTAACCTAACCATTCTATGATTCTATGATTCTATGATACAAATCTCTTCTTCTTGGAGGTTAGTGTGCTGGTAAAAGACATTTCTGCCATCAACTGCTCCTCACCTCTCCTTCCTTGGCTCTGTCCAGGAGGCTTCCATGTCTGCAGTTTCACTGAAAGTGCTGATGTCCCTGTCCGCCTGTGGGGACAGTTCACCCCAACACCACAAACTGCTGAAGCTGATGGTGGCAACAACCTCCGCAAGCCTCACTGCCCTGGGAAGGGACTGCCTACCATGGCCTGGCTCCCTGTTCTCAGGCACTAATGTAGATGTGAAATGGGGAAAAGGCACTTACGGAGTTCAATATAAAAGTGATTTAAGGTACAGTGTGCAGCATGCCAAGAAACACTTCATTACGACTCTAGGTGTTACCCAAAGAGTGCTAGTATGTTTAGCATTTTAGATTTTCTGCCCTATAACACATGACACAAGGTTTATGCTGCACATGCTTATGTCAGAAAATGTGTTATAAGTAGAAAAATGGGGAAGGAATTAAAAAGAACAAACAGAGTGCTCGGCGCACTCATGAATAGCTTCTCCAAAGTAATATCTGTTCAGAAGATGAATCAGAAAAAAGACTATTTATTTCTCCATGAGCCAACAGAGCAAAAGCGATTCATTCGACATGACTGAAACATCAGACATCTGTAGGCTGGTCAGCAAACATCCTGCTCCTATATATTCTGTACCACACAGCCATTGGCAGAACCACAATTGAAAAGTAAAGTTTGTTTTCAACTCACTGTATTTTTTCCAACAGTTCTTCCTACTGTAAGCTAACCTGCATTCATTTAGAGCCAGGAACATCACTGTAAATTATGTCCCACAAAGCAAGAGATGGAAGAAATTAGTATGGAAAGGTTTTATTTTTAAAAAAACAAATGGCCACAATCAACAACAAAAAGATCTCATTATAAACTGGAATGATGAAGAAGTTACACACACATAAGATCCCCTTCCAAGAAAGGAAGGTCAGATAGTTAACGGAATTTTGGAACTTTGACTGAGATATATGTGATTACTCAATATTTCTCTCATCAGTTGTTATAAATGTATATATAAGGATGAAAAGCTCATTTAAGGCAGGAAGGATAGTCTGCTGGAAACAGTACAGCATATGAACTGAAGAGTAGTGCTGTCTAAGTAACAAAACTTTACACTCACTGTCTAAACTTAGAAAAAAAATGTTTCAGGTCAACCCAAAATTATTTTTTTGTTGTTTCTGACAAAATGAAAATGAAAGCAAAGATATTTCAGTTCTGATTAAATTAAACACACTGCTTGACTTAAAATAGTTCATTTATTTCATATTTTTTTTCTCCATTTCACTTTTACATTAGATTTAGGCAGTTTTAATCTCAAAATGTGTCAAAGTGAAAAATCTGAACAGCGTTTTTCTAAAAAGGTGTGAATTCGTATTTCAACCACAGGCTTTATTTGTGATTTGCATTGATTGTTAGCCTTCTCCCACAGTTTCTCTACATCCGAAAAGCCTTTTAAAACCTCTTCTTGTCTTAGGATCATAGTAAAATTTACATCTAATGACTGGGTAAGTATCCTAACATTTCTAAGAGACAAAGAATCAGGCAGATATACATAATTCGTAATTAATAAACAGACTCTATGATATCTTTCAGTTGAGCATATTTTTTTAAACAACCTGTCTGTGGTGGTTCAAATTGTGAATCTTTCAGTCACCAACCTTGTGATGTCTGGAGTGTACTGCAGCCAGTGGGAACAGACCACGTTTATAACCGTGGAGGTTGAATCTCTACTTCTTTCTAGATCTACCTCTGCTAAAGGAGCTCCTGGAATACATGTGATTTCACATATGCTTTTTTGCCATTTTCATGATGAAAAGAATTAGCAAATATAAGGAATGTGTCTGGGAAACAGGCAGACTTGCCCTGCCAACATGGTACTAATTTGTTTTCAATCCACTGGCAAATTATTCTCTTCTAAAAAAGAGGGAAGGGGCAACATTTCTCTCAGAGAGGGGAAAAAAGAATTAATAAATATTTTGCAGAATGTGAACTTGGAGATCCTGACCAAATCCTGAACAAATTACAGGGAAGCAGAACCAGCTGGTGGGAGAATACCTCTGCAGTAAGTGTGCTGCCTTGACCTGGCCTGCCAGCACTCTTCAGTTCCCAGCTTTACCGATTCTAAACACCTTGGCAAAAAAATAAGCGGAATGTGTTGCATTTATTAAAGAAAAACAAGAGGAGATCCAAGTCCTTTTATGAAAGAACCTGAAGAGGACCCTGGGGTTTCTACACCAGGTCACTCTGTACTCTGAAAAGCTCAGTTAAGGCAGTTTGCTAAAGAGAAGCTTAGGAGAGAGTGAGGAATGCAGAATGGTCTCATAAGAGACGTAAGTTATGATGCAAAGTTCATGAATACTGGGACACCAGTGACATGGGCAGAGCCCACACTTATTATTATCTGCTACACCATTAATGTACAGTGACTCTGTGCATGCTGTAACATGGTATGGGGAGATTTTTTTCTCTGTTTTTTGTTATTTGAGGTTTGTTTTGTTTTTAATTCACTATGGCAGCCTGGCCACCATCTCTCTCAGAGAGGGGGAACTTTTTCACAGGGCTCTCTAAGGGCATATGTCCCTGCAGGTGCAATTCAGGGGTGACGTCTGACTGTGGCATGTAAGCTGCATGTCTCCTATTACTTTACTCCATTCTCTGTGACCAGCCACTGAGCTATTAAATTTTTTATCCATCTGTTAGGTGTTGCCTAGGTAATATTTGGAAGGATGGGTTAACATTTTCTCATACAGTATCAGCATGACTGATCCCTGTATTGAATGGAGCTCAGATCCTCCCAAAACCTAAATATTGAGTAATGATTTTTACTTTATTTAGAACATAGAATGTAAATGAAGTGAAAGAAAGAGAGTGAGAGAGAAGGGGAAAGTTTGCAGTAGTGGAAGGATATTTACTGTAGCAGGCTATTCAGTAACTGAAATCTGGAACTGCATGAGTACTGTTTTTTAGAAGTTGAAGTATTGAGTAATTAAAGATTCTTGAGAACTTCAGGTTCAGAATGGATGGTTTCCTAGTAAAGACGCAGTAGTTCATCCAGAAACTGCTGGCTCACTGCAGGACTTCTCTGGCAAGATGCTGTGACCTGCAATCTGTGGGAAGCCAGATTAAATCCTCAGAACGGTCCCTCATGTTCTTCAAACGTGTGAGTCTGAATACTCCAGCTCCATTTACAAACAGTTAATGGGTGGTTAGTAAATTTTTCACAGGGTGTCAATAAAAGGCTAATCAGTCCTTATAGTAACAGTATGATTCTATAACAGCTTCTATTGATGTACTCTCTCTAAGACATCTTGTAAATCCTTTGTTAAAGCAGTCTTAATATAAAGTGTTACAATGACAATAATAATTTGAATGTGCAACCAATTGTCCCTCCTGCGCTGCCAGTAATGCTGATAATGAGCTAACAGAAGCACTGCTGGTTACTGCGATGAAGCCTGCAGGGAGCAAAACCCTAAAGGCTTTTATTAGCAACACCAAGGCACACTGCTGTTTCATTTCAAACCAAAATGAATCACCTTTTCTATTTCTGGACTGGAACAGCCATTGTTTGCCATTGTTTGCATTGCAATACATTGCTCAATATGGTATGAAAGCGCTACCTGTGCTGTTACTCAGCTCCAAGTATTATTCTGAGTTTTACCGAGGCTGTTCGCTTTTTTTTTTGTATTTTTTATTTTACAAATGGGAAACATAAGCTTGGGGACTTCAAATGCACAGCCTGGCCTACTGTTCTTTTCTGAACAGGTAAAATGCTCAGAAAGACTTGTGTATTGACAGCACTGGAAAACAAAATCCTGTGTGCCAGGTAAAGCAATGATGTTAGAAAGATTTCACTGGCAACCTGATTCCTACTTCAAAGTAACTATTTCATAAGAAAAGGATAGTCTTATTCGGTGTTTTACCTCTATGTTGAGGCAGCAAACAAGAAACTCAAAGTAAGGGGGTAGGGTTGAGAAGTCTTAGATTTTCTTTTTGATACATATTAATGATGCAAAATATCAGTTTGGATCCTTGACTCATAAAGTCTGTAAATGACACAGAAGTAATTCAAGTCCCTATTTGCTATAACTTTAGACTAAGAATAAAGGTGAGAGGTAAACACTGTCAAAATGACTTCCCATACACTGTGCTCTCCTCAGAAAACCAGAAGCCACAGTCAGAATGGTACTGCACGGACACAGTTCCCCGTGGCTTGCATAAAAGCTGCTAATTGCCCAACACCTCCAAGATTCAGGTCTGAACTGTCTCTGTCTGGGACTCAACAGATCAATGGATACAGTCCCAAATGTGAGTGAGTCATGAAAACCTTGGGCTCTGAAAGTGAAAATCACAGTGCCTTATCCCTGTGCCGCTGGTGCACACCTTAAAAACAAACCACGTAAAGTTTAAAAACAAGATGGGGGTGGGGGGAGCCCTTGCTGCTGGCGTTTTAGGTTCTGTTGAAATAGAGCCAACAGAGCAGCAAAGGGGATCTTCAAGAAGCCAAAGTGTTATTAATTACTATTATATTTATGTGCTAATGCTGGTAATCTTAAGTAACTGTTTGTGAGAATGTTTCAGCCTGGCTGAATCCAGAAGTATTGCGTGGATGCAGTAACTGTCAAGAATATGAGCTGTGGAGCAACAAAAGCCACCTGCATTGCTCATGAAGGTCTGGAACCAAAGTACCGGAAAGACGGGGTTACATGCCAAGAAAAGAAAAATCCATTTTGTATGTTCTACATATGGACCGAGGCATGAGGCCCATAAAGATGAAAAGCTGCCGCTAATTTTAGTGGGATGTTTCTATGACTAATGGGCCGTGTCAGTTATAGGTCCTCTGGATATGCCACAGTGCCTGCTTGGAACTGAAGAAGAAATGTTTGATTCCCAGATGGACACCCTGGAAAACTGACATTCCCACGAGCAATCGTGCACCTTTAAAATGATGCTGTAGCAATGGTGATGAAAATAAAATACAGTCAGATCCTGTGCTTTCATGGCTGGCGGCAGTAATCAGTGAATCATCACATTGCCAGCGCTGACTTCATTTACACTTTGGCAAATCTGTGCAGCAAATCTGAAATCCAGGTACTATTTTTTTCAGTCAGAATTCCAGCAACTGACATCTCTTGCTACTTTTCAAGTAGCCCCTAGTGACTCGCCAATGCTAAAGGACTTTGCCATATTTGCGGGAGCACAGCCACTAAAAATAGTCAAGCATGTGCCTACAAGATGGCTTAGTCTGCGCAGGGTTATAAAACACACACTGGACATGTGATTTGCTTTGCTGTCGTATTTTCTGAGTTGTGAGCAGCAGGCTGCCAAAATCAAACTCGTTTGGTGATTTCTTCAGAGCCGTAAGCTTAGAACTGGTTTTTCTGTTCTTAATTTATGTCATGGAGTCTCAACAGCAATTTAATTTGAAGCCTCAGAGCGGGGGAAAGCCAGCTACTGATGTCTGCAGGCTGGTTCAATGCGTGCTGGCAGAGGACTGAAGTCAGAAGCTGCGCTGGTAATGGCTTCAAAGAAGTGGCTGCTCAATCCTCAGACAGTCTGATCGTTTTCTTTCAGCAGGTGACATAAGAACTGGAGCAGAAGTCTCAATATGCAGATGGGAGCATCTGTTTACTGTACCTGAGAGTTACATGGCCGACTTGGTATAAATAAACAACATAATACATACTACCGTGGATCTGCACAAACATTTTCATCTCAAGAGAAATAGTTCACTTCTTTCCAGATTTATATTTGAAAATGTAGAAATGGGCTCACTTTGAACTTCAAAAAAATTCAAAGGAAACATTTTGCTTGAAAGAATTTCATTGCTAAAAAACCTTTCTTTCTTTCTTTCTTTCTTTCTTTCTTTCTTTCTTTCTTTCTTTCTTTCTTTCTTTTCTTTCTTTCTTTCTTTCTTTCTTTCTTTTTCTTTCTTTTTCTTTCTTTCTTTCTTTCTTTCTTTCTTTCTTTCTTTCTTTCTTTCTTTCTTTCTTTCTTTCTTTCTTTCTTTCTTTCTTTCTTTCTTTCTTTCTTTCTTTCTCTCTTTCTCTCTTTCTCTCTTTCTCTCTTTCTCTCTTTCTCTCTTTCTTTCTTTTCTTTCTCTCTTTCTTTCTTCCTCTCTTCCTCTCTTCCTCCCTTCCTTCCTTCCTTCCCTCCCTCCTTCCTTCCTTCCTTGTCTTTCTTTCTTTCTTTGTCTGTCTGTCTGTTTTTCCTCTGTACCACTCACTCTCATTAAGATGGTGTGCAGCAGTGTTTTCTTCAACACACTGAACCATGACAGAAGGAGAAAATACCCAAAGAATTCCCAAGAAAAGATTCTGTCACAAGACATGGTCTAATGTCACAGATTCAGTCCTAAGCTTTTAAAATCTGTGGTGTCTCTCCAAACAGTATTAAGCCTTGTAATTTTCTGACTGTTCTACAATCTTTATCCACTTACAGAGAAGTCATTTTTTCCCCATATATATACACACATATATATAGAGAGAGAGACAGAGAGAGCTTGGACATGGCGGTTTCCAAATCCACAAAATTTCATAGATCTATTGACAAGCGAGCACTGTGATAATTTGGCCCGTCTGTTGAGATGCAGCAGATTTCAGGCCTTAATACATCATTTCTTACAGAGAGGAAATTAGCAAAGCTCATCAGGGTTTATTTTCAGTGTTGTTTGTTGAATTTTACCATAGAAATCTGTCTTGACAGGAGCTTGTCACAAATAGCACTGCCACAAATATTTGCCATCAAGAGTTTCAACCCAAGCTTCAACGTAGGACCCCCAAAAATAATAAAAAAACCAAAACCAAAAAAACCGCAAAATCAAAAAACCCAAATCCCATATGATAAATATGACTGATACACTAAGACTGAACTTGATCTTCCTGCTAGTTGCAAGAGTACTCCCCGCATGAGACCGTCCCACCAGCAGCCGCAGCTCTAACAGTGCCACCTGGTGACCGTCGCCACCGCCGCCACCGCGGTCACCGCGGCCGGGGCACCGCTCAGCCTCTTGGACCACGGTGGGTGCCAAGAAACTCTCCCAAGAAACGACAGTTGATGAGCTAACCTACGTGGCTGGGCACCTAAGAACTTCCTAGTTATTTGTGAATCTGTTTACTTTTTCTCTATGCTTTTATGCTGGTTCTTTTCTTTCCATTTCATTAAATTTCCCAACAGTCTAGAAATTCCTCATAATGGTTCTTTCTCATTAAAACAGAACCCTTGTTCTTTCTGCAAATGTGTCAGCCCACCACACTGTATTCTATCTGCATTTCTAATGCCTGAGGTTTGGAAAAAAAACCCCTAACTAGAAAGAGGTATTATTGGGACTCTGTAAAAAGAACCCAAGGTCATTTCCA
Organism: Eurypyga helias; assembly: GCF_000690775.1. Lineage (NCBI taxonomy): Eukaryota > Metazoa > Chordata > Aves > Eurypygiformes > Eurypygidae > Eurypyga > Eurypyga helias. Next base: position 4,836 of record NW_010264951.1, on the reverse strand, counting down.
TTTTGCATTCTCTAGTCTGCGTGGAACTAACCTCTCCTAACATTCTGTTGACAACGCAGGCAGCTATATCTGAGGTAGTCTTTCTGGGTCTGCCTTATAGTCAATGATAGAGATAAAATAGGTGCGGTTACAATAGGAACAATCCGCCCTATTTTCATGTTCCCTGGAGACATGAAAAGACCCCACCTGGAGTGCTGCGTCCAGCTGTGGAGCCCTCAACATCAGAAGGATATAGACCAGTTGGAGCGAGTCCAGAGGAGGCCACAAAGATGCTCAGAGGGCTGGAGCACCTCTGCTATGATGAAAGGCTGAGAGAGTTGGGCTTGTTCAGCCTGGAGAAGAGAAGGCTCCGGGGAGACCTTATTGCAGCCTTCCAGTACCTGAAGGGGCTACAAGGAAGCTGGGAGGGGACTTTTTACAAGGGCCTGTAGTGACAGGACAAGGGGTAATGGGTTAAAGTGAAAGTGGGGAGATTTAGATTAGATATCAGGAAGAAGTTGTTCCCGGAGAGGTGGTGAGGCACTGGAACAGGTTGCCCAGAGAAGGTGTGGATGCCCCATCCCTGGAAGTGTTCAAGGCCAGGCTGGATGAGGCTTGGAGCAACCTGGTCTAGTGGAGTGTGTCCCTGCCCATGGCAGGGGGTTGGAACTGGATGATCTTTAAGGTCCCTTCCAACCTTAAACATTCTATGATTCTATGATTCTATGATTCTATGTCTACTTGTCAAATGAGGCAGGTGGTACCCTGGAAGTACCTGCCTCCACCCACTGAGCAGGAAGGGAGCACAGAACAACCAGCTCTGCTCCAAGCTTTGCCCGGAGCCTGTCGGGTGACGTTACCTGGCACTGTGGGCCTCACAGGTGGCTCTGGGAACCACTGCGGCAGTCTCTACTTGCAAGACTTTGCTCTTGCTGATGTTGCCTACTCCGTAAAATAGCTTTGCCCAACGTATGATGGGCATCAAGCGCCCACAACTCCACTTTGAGAACAGATGCAAGGGGGTACTGCCCAAGTCCTGAAGGCTGCCCATAGCTATTGGTTGAATTTCCGTTTGCAGCACCTACAAGGTACACGATGATTCAGGTGCCACCATGAGAAAACAGTCATGAAATCATGGCTATTATTTGTTTCTATTTCTTAGTTTTTCAAGTGCCTGACCCAGGAGCTCTCTTCTTTCCACCATGCCTGACATTGTCACGAAAATCCAAAGTGTATCATTTTCTGCCAGCCATTAGGAATAAAAATAAAAATGAGACTATACTACAGTGTGGGAAGCGTGATATCAAAAATATGTGTGAGTAAGGGCTCACCTCATAATTCTTGCGTGCGGGAATGGATATGACATAGCTAAGAGTTTTCATTGTTAATTTTTTTTCAAGCAGATTTTAATTGTTAACAGGCAGAAGCTGTGGCTATGTGTGGTCCCTCTCCCATCTTCCACTTCTCGAAGTTGGAGGGTGTTGGTGAGGAATGCTGAATTTGAGGGGACGTTGATGCCCTCGAATCACAAGGAATTACAGAGATGGAGCTGTTAAACGAGCTGAAATTACCTGCCCCCACAACCCCAGCTGCAACCACAGAACTGCTGTCCCTCAAGGCCGCATCCCTGCCTCCCCTGATCCAACAGTTAATGTCTGATTAGACCAGAGCCCACTCCTCTGGTGTGTTATAGGAAATTTGTGGCTTATCGGCTACAAACCTGATGCCTCTGCTGTCAGCCAGGGAGTTGCCCACGTTGTCTTTGATGAAGAAGATTGGAATAGATGTGGCTGATTAAAGAAGCCTGTTACGATTCTGTTAAATGTCTTGTACAGTGAGTTTCCCAATTAAACTCCGGCATTGTAATGCACTATAGGCATTGTAATTGTAGTTACAGATGTTTCTGACTTTCAGAAAAGATTTCCTTATGTGTTGTAATGTTGCATGCTCGATGTGAAAAACAAGCCCTTTACATTTTCTTTTTTTTGGTGCATGGGGGGTAGAAATGTCCTCAGCTTAAGACATTTTGCATGTTTGGTTTGCTTTGAGTTCTAAATATTCCATTTATTTATTTATTTATTTATTTATTAGGGAAAAAAAAAGAATATATTTTTCCAGCCACTCTGACAAGGCATCATAAGGCAATGGTGATGGCTTGAAATTTTAACAGTATTTTCCTGCTTGTAGATAAAGCTGTAATGAAGTTTTCTCTTCAGTGGCTACTTCTGATTTTTGGAGAGTCCGATCAAATTTTACCTGTCCAATAAACACATGAATCGCTT
>NW_010264951.1:0-2512 GCF_000690775.1 Eurypyga helias | reverse complement strand
TGCTTCTTGTGGTTTTACGGTTTTCAGCAATGTGCCTGCTGAAATCTGTTACATTTTTGCAAATTATACTTTAAAAAATTAGCAAAATCCTTCTCTCTCTTAATGTCAAGAAGATATAATAATCAAAACATAATCTGATGTGATGTGGCACTATGAAACCAGTCTTGCAGAAAATTGATTCCAGCAAGCAGTAGTCCTGGGAATGGTTTCCACCCACCCTTCCATTCTCCAGCTCATGTCAAAGCCTTTTGAATATTTAAATGAAGAAATTGTCAAACACAGTGATTCTTTTCCCCTTCACTTCGCTACTCTCATCTTCTTTTTTCCTTTAAATGAAATTAAATGCATAGCTCTAAAAATAAAAGATGCAGAAGTGCAGGAGTAAATAAGAGATGGTCTCCCTGTTGTACTCATACAGTATACCTACACCTGCAATAACTTTTTTTTTTTTAACAAAATGCCTTATAAACAAAAAGAAACAGGACACTTCTGAGACTTTAATGAAAACTCAAAAACTTTTTCCCTTTTCAATTTTTGGTCTTATGAGTGGTAAATGCATTAGAAGTCCTGAACAGTTGTAGTCTGCATGTAGCCCACACACTTTCTTTTGCAGTAGGGGACTTTCCTAAAGGAAAATAAAGGAAGACAAAAGTAGTAACAAGGAGAAAACATTATCTGGAATGCATATGCTTGTACATGAGCTGACTGCACACCTCGATAATTCTGACAGACAGCCTCTGGGAAATCCAGAAATAGGATGTGACACACACTCTGCATGGATTGTGGTGTCTTTGGGACAACATTGTGGCAGGACTGTGGCGTTCCTAGCATGAGAGATGGATTATAGAGATATCATTGCTGGGAATCAGGTGAATACCTTTTTTCACCTTGATAGGAAAGCCTCCATTTAGATAGTATTTGGCCCATGGGAGAACAACTGTCTCTTGAAAGGCTGCAGATGTGTAGATACCAGAGATACAACTGCATTAAGCTGAGATTCTTCCTTTACTAAAGAGAGAAGAAGGGCAAAGCTGAGTGAAGCAAGAGTTTATACATTCTTCCTTGAGTTAGTTGTGTTTATAAGTGAAAGGCAGTGCTTTGCAGAACATGAGTCTTGGAGATATTCGGAGAATAGTTATTTTATATGCTGATCCAAGTGCCTGCAATTGTGGTATATGCTACACATTTCAAATTCATCAGCATTCATAGACCAGCTAGATATCATCCGCAGGACTGAAAAACATAGCTGAGCAGAACCAGGACTGTTTCTTGACATAGTTCAGGGATGTTTTGAAAAGACTGAAGTGCTGTCATCTTCTTCAGGGCTGAAATGTCCAGGTGGTGCACTCTATATATTATGGGCAGAAAGCTCAGTGGGAGTACATTTAGATATGAGCACTAAAATATGTCCTTTTCAATGTTACTGGAATAGATTTCCATATCCACTTGAATATATTGCCTTATATTGGAGAAATGATGTGAGGAAGTCTGGGTGAACAACTTATGCCTTATGTTTAAAATAATTTACAGAAGTCCTAATTATATTTGCAATACGTATACTTCATACAGTGCTTACTGAGTACATTGGGTGTTTTGTTGACAAAGACAACTTTTGAAAATGGGAAACTCAGAAGTTTTAAGTTAACTGTGGCAGACTAAAGTCGGGACTCTTAATGTTAGTGGTCCTGTTTGGTCTGAGATTTGGTTAAGCCACATTGATACGTAGTGAAAAAAACAACCTGAGGCCATGGCTTTTACACATGAAGGCAGATTCCCTTACACATATTAACAAATAACCTGTATTAGCATACATTCTAGGGAAGTCTGTCTGCTCCATTAACTTCTGAAACGCTTGTCCTAAACTCATTTAATTTATACAGTACTGAAGCTGTGTGCCACAGAATCAGAGTGCACAGGAACGGCACCAGCGTTGTCTGCATTTGCTGTTCTACTTCTGCAGTCGGTATCTGTGCAAAATGCCCTCTTGCCCCAGCGTGAGGAGTTCTCTATGCACCACAGCAGCAAATAGTGCCGTGGCTCAACAGGTTTTAGTCAGGGACAGTGACCTAGGTGGCTGAACACTGTGAGTGTGCTAAGGTTTTCCTTGGTTTGAAGGCAGGAAATGGGGGAAACATAATCCAAGAGGAAGCAACGCCCTTGCAGACATCCTCTGCTGTATCTTCTGCAAATTGGACGCAGCTCACCTTGGATGCAGCTCACCTTGGATGCAGCTCACCTTGGATGCAGCTCACCTTGGACCTCTGCAATGTCCCCGTGCTACTGAGTGGGGAAAACAGGCACTTGTGGGGTGCGATCCCTCTGGCCTGTCGGGTGTCTGCGGAAGGGTGAGCTCTGTTGGGCTGTGAGGGTGCCTGTCCATCCCCACCCATGGACTGCAGGGAGCTCAAGGGGGGTCTCTTAGGGGCCACAGCTGGTGTGAGAGACCGTGGCCTGTGCTGGGCACTGGGCAAGACTCCAGCCCTGGAGCCCACTGTCCCCCTCGCTGTCCCCT
>NW_010264950.1:0-16911 GCF_000690775.1 Eurypyga helias | reverse complement strand
TGGTTTAGGCCCAGCCAGCCACTGAGCAGCACACAGCCACTTGCTCGCTCCTTCCACTGGCAAGATGGGGAGGGGAAAATTAAAGGACAGGCTTGTGGGTCGAGACAAGGGCAGGGAGGGATCACTCACCAGCTATTGTCACAGGCAAAATGGACTTGATGGGGAAAAAAAAAAATAGTTACCAAACAAACCAGAATAGGATAATGAGAAATAAAACCAGATCTTAAAAACACCTTCCCCCCACCCCTCCATTCTTCCCAGGTTCAGCTTTCCTCCCCATTTCTCTACCTCCTCCCTCCAACAGCACAAGAGGACAGGGAATGGGAGGCCCATCACATGCTGTCTCTGCCACTCCTTCCTCCGCAGGGGCAGGGATCCTCACACTCTGCCCCTGCTCCAGCGTGGAGTCTCTCCCATGAGAGACAGTCCTCCATGGACTTCTCCAACTTGAGACTTTACCATGGGCTGCAGTTGTTCACAAACTGCTACAGTGTGGGTCCCTTCTGCAGGCCACAGTCCTTCAGGAGCAGTCTGCGTGGGTCCCTCCCTGGGCTGCAGTGGGGTCTCTGCTCCACCCCCAACCCTCCATGGCTGCAGGACACAGCCAGCCCTCTCACCATGGGCTGCAGGGGAACCTCTGCTCCAGCCCATCTCCTCCCGCCTTTCTGCACTGACCTGGGTGTCTGCCAAGACATCTCCCTCACATCTTACTCCTCTCCCCACTGCAGGTTCCCCAGCAGGTTTTTTTTCTACTTCTTAAATACCTTATCACAGAGGCACTGACACCATCATTGATTGGCTCAGCTGTGGCCAGAGGCAGGTCTAACTTTGAGCAGGGGAAGCTTCTAGCAGCTTGTCACAGGAACCACCCCTGTAGCCCCTCCCCTGCTACCAAAACCCCACCACACAAACCCAACACACACCATCTCTCTAAAATGACAGGAGAGGAAAGGAGCAAAGTCATAGAATATTTTCCACCTAGTCATTGAAAGTAGAAAATCTTAAAGAGAAAAACAGTAAACATGGAATTAGTATTATTTTGTCACCTATATATCTAAGGAATATTAGGGCCCAACCACGGCTTTCTGCATCTTTCCAAAGAAAATGGATTTAGTGAAATCTGGGTACTATGATGTTTACTTCTCCATTCCAAAATGGTTTATTGCATCTTATAACATGAGATTTTTGCCATAGCTATGGATTCCAGATTTCATATTTTGCATGCAATATTACTACGCTAAGACAACACACATGCCTATTTCTTGTACATAAAACCATGAAGTGAAAAAATTTAAAATTATAAAGGGAGATAAAGAACGACAAAGAACAAAAAAAGTAAAAACCAGAAAGACAAACAGGGGCAGGAGGGAGGAAAATGAAGCTCCAGTTCTGGCTTTATAAGTTGAGCAGAGAGAGATTATCTGCTGAGTCAATTACAGCCTTTCCATAGGAGCAAGAGTTGTGGTACCGTATCGGGTTCACATGCAGACAGGATGAGGTTTTAATAATGCAATGGTCAAAAATCAAACCGGTCCTGAAAGCTAGGGGCATCTGTTCATGGTTTTAGCTGCTCTAAATTCATCTGTAACATGAGTCCATTTGTGTTTCTGTAATCACAGAATAAAGAAAAAACATATGAGTATTAGTGCTATTATATGCGCAGTGCTATCATTTTCTGAGTAAGTTTGGATACCAGAATAATGACCATTGTGAAAACCATCTTGTTAGATGCATTACACAAATTGGAACATATTTTATTACCCCCTCCATGTTCCTGAGACTGCAAAAATTTATTTCATGTGAATTGTCCATATCAATTCCACTTACATTATGTATGCAGTATTCAAGTTTTATAAAGGAGGAATAAACATGTCTTTGGTTTTTTTTAAAGCATAATTCGATACAGGAGCTGTGTTTCTGTTTGCAGAGACTAGGTTATGTTAATTGTTACTACTTTATGATTGGATAGTATAAATGTGACTGCTCACATAATGTTCATATTTAATTGTTCACACTCTTAATCTTTTATGAATACATTAGGCATGAGCAGCTACAGTTTTCTACCTGCTGCTGTTAGCTGTCAGTCCTCCAGGATATTAAATAAAACTGCCATAATCTTTAATACCACAGTTTTAGATTATTTGGGTCCTTGCACAATTTGCTGTAGAAGCTGATTCCTTATTTCAGCTAGAAAGAAAGCAGATAATTTTTAATCACTAGCTCGTTTTAGGGGCCATGTATAAAGAGGATTCAGCTTTGCCCATGATATATGGAGCTGTCTAGAGGATTAAAATTTCTTCTCTCAGGATTTTTCTGGTGCATCCCAAGTAAATAATTAGCCTACAGCTGACCAGTGGCTTAGCACATATCAATTTATGCTTTACTTTTTCCAACATCAAGGAACATAGCAATCTATCCTTCTCCCTGAATGTAAATTTAAACACAACCATGTTAAGTAAAGGGAGAACCTCTGTCTCCTTGGGCCTGAACATCATCAGGTTTATAGTATCATAGAATCATAGAATGGTTAGGGTTGGAAGGGACCTTAAAGATCATCTAGTTCCTTAAAGATCATCTAGTTCCAACCCCCATCATGTCACCAACCCCCATTATGTCACCATCATCAAATGTGCACCTTAATAGTTTATAGCTTGGAAGTCATAGTATATGCAGAATACACACTGTTATATAAAAAATACAGGTCATTGTCATAGGAGATTTCCTTCTGAAGGGGACAAGATGCTGACTGGACCCACTTCCTAGGAAATTCTCTCATCTCCTTGGGGCCCAGGTTAAAGATGTGAAGAGGAAGCTTCCTACCCTGGTACAGCCCTCAGATTATTATCCATGATCGTTTTTTTTGGGTAGGCAGCAATGAAGTTGTAACAAGAAGTCTGAGGGCACTCAACAGAGACTTCAGGGCCTTGGGATATTACTGGTTAAGGGATCAGGAGCACAAGCAGCATTCTTTATCCTTCCACTTGTAGCAAATGATGAGGGAAGAAACAGGAAGAACCACCACATCAATACCTGTCTCCAAGCCTGTTCTCACCCTCAGAATTTTGATCTTTTTTGATCATGGGTAAGTCTACATGACACCAGGCCTGCTGGCAATGGTCAGGGTACACCTGTCTCGAAGGGGAAGAAGGATCTTTGCACAGGAGTTAGCAGGGATTGTTGTGCTTTAAAACAGATTAGAAGGGTGAAGGGGATAAAACCAGGTTTGATAGAGATCAGCCTGGGGGCAGCATGCCAGTGTTCGAGGGACAGTGTGCTAGCAAGGTCCCTTGGTTTGCCATCTCAGTGGAGGTAGGGGATGGAGATCCATGTGACAGCAAAACCAGAAGAGTTATTGATATTCTAGAAGCCACATAAGTGCCTCAGGATGGTCACATAGGAACTAGGGCTTGTCCCCAAAAAAAGGTGGAAGGACCAATAGCCCAACTGAAGTGCACCTACACCAATGCATGCAGCATGGGCAACAAACAGGAACAGCTGGAATCCATCGTGCTGCAGGAAAACTATGATATAGTTCCCATGACAGAAACATGGTGGGATTACTCACAACCGGAGTGCTGCAATGGATGGCTATAAACCCTGCAGAAGGGAGAGGCAAGGAAGGAAAGGCTGCGGGGTAGCTCTGTATGTTAGGGAGTGTTTTGACCAGTAGAGCTTCATGATGGTGATTAAAGGGTTGAGTGTTTATGGGTAAGAATCAGGGGGAAGGCCAAAAAGGCAGATATCATGGTGGGAGTCTGTTCTAGACCACTCAACCAAGACATGGAAGTAGATGAAATATTGTACAAGCAGCTGGGAGAAGTCTCACAATTGCTGGCCCTTGTTCTCGGGGGTGACTTCAACTTACCAGATGTCTGATGGAAATACAACACAGCAGAGAAGAAACAGTCCAAGAGGTTCCTGAAATGTGTGGAAGACAACTTCCTGACACAGCTGGTGAGGCAGCCAGCTAGGGAAGGCGTCAATGGACCTTTTGTTTGTGACCACAGAAGGATTTTGGGGGGATGTGATGGTTGGAGGCTGTCTTGGCTACAGTGGTTATGAAATGATAGAATTTTCGATTCTTGGAGAAGTAAGGAGGGGGGGATCAGCAGAACTGCTCCCTTGGACATCTGGAGGGCAAACTTCGGCTTGTTTAGGAGCCTGGTTGCCAAGGTCCCTTGGGAGGCAGTCCTGAAAGACAAAGGAGTCCAGGAATACTGGAAATTCTTCAAGAATGAAATCTTTAAGGCATAAGAGTAGGCTCTCTCCAGAGGCTGAAAGAAGAGCTGGTGGGGAAGAAGATAGGCCTGGCTGAACAGGGAGCTTTGGCTGAAATTCAGGAAAAAAAAAAAAGGAGAGGTTATGAGCTTTGGAAGAAGGGGCAGGCAATTCAGGAGGACTAAAAGGAAGTTGTGAGGTTATGCAGAGAGAATATGACCAAATACATTTCTTGAGTACTTTTCATCATTGGTCTACCTTTGTTTGATTGGGAAATTGAGGCACAGTAAAGGTAATTGGGTTTTCTAACCTTATCTTGCATGTTTGTGGCAGATTTGGGAAACCTGTACCCCATTTCTGGGCTTTGAGCATAAAAGCATCCTTTCTTACTCTTCACTTTACATGCTGTGCCTGAAGACCTGCCAGATACTATCCAACCCTTTGCATAGGTACACAACAAGGACACAGTATGGATACATAAAGCTCGGTGTATGAGCTAATGTTACTACTATCCTACTATTTCAGCTGCCAGTGTTTGCAAGCATGCTGTACCTGTTTTGTTTGCACTGTTGTTCATTGTGTAAGACCTCAGAATAAATTATTTTGAAACTATAACCTTTTGCCAGATTAATGTTTCAGGCAAGCCTATGTTAAACATTTTTCTGCTTTCCTGAGCATTTTCTGTACTTAAAGATACAATTAGTTCTACAAATGATGAAAAGCATCTATTCTGTTAACCCTTACAGGTCTATTTTAAGTTTGCATGGCACTGTTTATTAAGCAACAAAAGCCACTATAATTTCTTTTCTTGTATCTTTTTAATAATGTACGTTAAGAAAAGAGAGGTGTTTTAGGACAAAGTACTGCAAACTCATATTCTAAATATTAGACTTTAGGCTGAAAGTTACACAAAGCGTTTTTCCGTGCCTGAAATTCATTTTTGAAGAAGTATAGTATTAGATTAAAAAAAACTCCAGCTAAATAAAAATGTCAAAGCAGACAGACACCAGCATTGCCTGAACCCTAATCAGTCTTCCTGAACAGTCAATCTCTCTTTCTCTATCTCCACAGGACATTAAAGAACATGTTGAGTCACAGAGTGACCTTGTGTGTCAGTATCATGTAACATTAGCACAGGTGGCTTTCACCATGCTAATAACATTTATACCTGAGAATCTATATGATTGACGTTTCTTGCATTCACAGAAAATACAAGCAGCATAAAGTTGCCTGAACAGGACTGACCCGCCAGAAACACCTAGACATGTACATCCCATTCAGTCCATCCAAGGTGTGCACAATATGAAGTGTGCGCTTTGCACCAATCAGTGTAGCACAACTGTTGTAACATACACAACGTAAGTCAGAGCAACTATGACCCCTTGCACAACTGTAGATGTAGAACAACAGTGGCCAGCTACACACATGGAATTTGCCTTTAAAGAATTAGCACGTAGGGATAAAATACACCTTTAAGTAAAGGAGTATTATGAAACCTTTGAAACATATATGCATATCGCATTTAAACCATCAGAGCATGGCTTAAAAGGGATGTAAGTGGTGGATGCCAGTGGTCTGTTATTCTTACTTGTGCATGACAGTTGCCTGAAAGGAGATGTAACTCTCTGTACACCATGATTTAAACGCCTAAGTTCTAAAAGTACTCTTTTTTTTTGGACATACTCATCTAATGTAAGGATATTCACACAAATTTGCTTCAATGTACATCTTTTTCCTAATAAAATACAGAAAAAAGTGTTTTATAAGGTTGACTTTTTAGTGAGCATTCAAAAAAAAAAAAATCTAATGTCAGATAATCATTGAATCAAAGAACGTTTTGGGTTAGAAGGGACCTTAAAGACCATGTAGTTCCAATCCTCCTGCCATGGGCAGGGACACCTTCCGCTAGACCAGGTTGCTCAAAGCCTCATCCAGCCTGGCCTTGAACACTTCCAGGGATGGGGCATCCACAGCTTCTCTGGGCAACCTGTTCCAGTGCCTCACCCCCCTCTCCAGGAAGAACTTCTTCCTGATATCTAACCTAAACCTCCCCATTTTCAATTTAAACCCATTACCCCTTCTCCTGTCACTACAGGTGCAAAAAGTCCCTCCCAGTTTCCTTGTAGCCCCTTCAGGTACTGGAAGGTGCTATAAGGTCTCCCCGGAGCCTTCTCTTCTCCAGGCTGAACAAGCCCAACTCTCTCAGCCTGTCCCCATAGCAGAGGTGCTCCAGCCCTCGGAGCATGTAAAAACATTTAAACCAAGAACATTTAAAAACAGTTATCTCTATTTTTCAAAACCATGTAGCAAAAAATTAATAAAATGCTCTTAACTAAAACTGTTTTTCTTCTTCTTTCTTGATATTCAACTTTAATCTGGGTATACTCTTTCACGCAGTCAATGACTTAGGGATGTGAACAGCCAGAGATGAATCTTATAAAAAGAAAAGTAATGTAGCAAAATCTGACAGCTGTATGGCATTTATTCTAAGCAAACTCTGCATTGGTTCAATCTCTTGAGCAACTGTTATTTAGGTCAACATTATTGCTTTCATAGTTCACAGTCTTTATCTCCCAGGAGAAAGCCGATTTTTCTTCCCTCCAATTCTCTCAGGCAGAGTCCCAAGAGTTTGTACCACTGACTCCAGGATTTGCATTCTACACTATGTCGACAGTTGAGACACTCCATGGCATCTCCCTCCCTAGAGTATTTTCATTAGCAAGGTGGAACATATATGCAATCCCCGTACATTGAGCCTTGTTGACTTTACGTTCTTTCCGGAGCACAGGGAGCATTGTACAAAGCTCAGCACATTGCAGAGCAAAGAACACAGAAGATAGGAGGGGAGAAAAAAAAAAAAATCCAAAAGATCCAAAAGTCAATACACTGTGTTTCATTTCTTTTTCTTTCTGACAGTAGCAGTGGCCCCAGAGTCTAGTAAGGAGCAGTTCGATAATAACGATCTAAGGCTGGTCTTCAATAGAGACTCAACAGCTGACAGCTCTTCTGTTCAAATTGACAAGAACACAAAGAAAGGCTTGAATAATTAATTGTAAATGGTTGGATGTGATCTGATTGTGTGACCAACCTGTTACATTGTCTTGCTTTGACCTAATCTTTCAAAATGAGATGTTAAAGCTGAAACACTTCTACACTTTTTTCCTATTACCTGGATAGCTTGTCTTCTGTGACATCATCTGCAGAGTATACCCAAAGGAGACACCTGATTTCACTTGGGTGGCTAGGACTCTCTACTGTAAGCCTGCCTGGTCTCTGTAAAAAGTACTTTTAAATTCTAGTATAGAGATGCATACATCAGAATAAAAACAAGAGATGGGGAAAGAAAGTGACATTGCCAAAGGTAACAGCTATTCACTAATTAATTTCTTTCTACTTAAAAAAAAAAAAAATTAAAAGCTACCCTTTCTCATTTCTGAGACACCTTTTAGCTAACTATTCCTAAAATAATTTCCCATTTAAATAGAAGTTGAAAACATCTGAACATTCAGATGCAAGCTATGTGATTAATGCCATTTCAAACATAATCTGCCTCTTTTTTTTTTTTTTTTTCCCTCAGGGATCTACTGTGTTAAAATGCATGACTTCAACATAGCATTGTCTTTTAGCTCAGATGATGCTTTTTCTGCATCAGAAACCCTCAAGTATCAGTGGCACAATAAACCTTTGTTTAACCACCATTCAAGATACTTGGGTGACAGAAATAGCAGGTACCCAATCATTTCTGGTTGCTAAACTTCATATAGACAAAATTCTCAGAGTTTTACTGCATATAGGAAGCCTGACTGACTGAGAATTGCATATTTTAAGGCTTGTTTGATAGCTTGTCTTCTGAATAACAGACACCACTTAAATGAAAGACAATACAATTGTTCAGGACAATTCTGGTTGTCTCACTGTGTCCTAGCCCCAGCTTAATGCTGTACCAGAGCACATAGTAAAATAGTCTCCAGTGCTTAATTATAAAAATCCTGTCTCTTTTTAAAATATTAGTTATGTTTAAGGCCAATACTAGCACTTAAAAGACAGTAAGATTTGAAGAAAATATTGTAATACAAAGAAGTGATACCTTTAATAAGATGATAAAATTTAAAAATTACCTTAATTCTTCCTCACATTTAAAACAATATTCTGCGCAGAAGCATCACCTGTTTCTTACCAGCTTGTACCCTGAGGTACATATTAGAGTTGCTGAAAAAAATATTTTCCAAAACTTTTAGGAGCAGTATTTTCTTAGACTATAACCTCAGTTAAATATTTATACATTAATCTTAAGTTTTATGTAACAAAGTATCCCATATATGCATGTGTGCACATGCATGGCCTCATACAGGTGATAAATAATAGAAGGTCCCTCTTTATGATAAATTATAGATGCAATGTATAATATATGAACTAAAGTTAACAACGGGAAAAATCATTCACACACAAGAAGCTGGGCGGCAAAATTCAGTGAAGTCTCACTACCTGCCAGAGAGAGATGGCAAATTCATAACTGTGCAGCTTTCTCGTCCCTGTTTTTGGAAATATTTTCTATCAAAGAAACTGAAAAAAGAAAAGAAATATTTAGAAAGTAAATCTTCTTTTGGTGAATTCATGTTGAAAATTTTTCAGGACTCTGGGAAGAACTGCAAGAATGATTCAAGAGCTGGAAGCCCAATTTTACAGTGGTACCCTTAAGAGCCAAAGGTCTTAGGTTATGAAAAAGGAGCTTATAAAGAGACATCACAACAGCCTGAAGGACAAGAGGGAAGACTTTTAAATTTACAGGTCAAGAGATAACAGCATACCCTATCAGAAAGGTAAAACTAAATGGGTTGGGACTAGAAAGAAGATGAAAAATTTAAGCAATAGGGTATTCACAAAAAATACCACACTTCATGAAGAAATCGCAGTCGGTATAGGAACTCCATGCAGACCATGGAAGGTCAAAACAGTTTAAAGGATTGTTTAGAAAAAAACCAGAATATTTGTTTTTCCTATGAGAATTTGTAGACGTGTAGGAATTAGACACTTTGCTGTGGTAGAATTAGAATGAACTACTACTCAAACTCTGGCCCCGTCACCTCTTTCTGATCAGTTCAGCCCCTCTACTTGTGTGCCTGGAGAGCACCTGCAGAGCACACCACTATGGAGGGCTTTCTTTGGAGGAGTCAGCTTCTGCATAAGAGGCCTGCTAATAATTTGAAGACACTTGCCTTTGGTTTCTAATTTGAATTAATCAAAATTTTACAATGAAACTACCTCTCTTCACGTGCTGGACACATTTGTCCCCTTCTGTGCTAAAAAGCCTTTGAGTAAAGAAATTCCTAGAATGCATGAGCATCTGTCTGTTCCTCTAACGTTATCATTACTTCTGGGTTCCCAACCAGATTGAATGTATTGCATTCACACAAGAATATCAGAACAACCCAAGCATAATGTGAACCAACCATCAACCAATTTTCTTCTGGGACTTGAAGAGGTAGCAGTGAGAAATGTATGTTAATTTTAGATCCAGATATAGTCAGTCTTCCTTTTCATGTCTGTAATTCCTGGTTTCAATCTGGATTAGGACCTAATCTATGTTAGAAAATCAATAGAGGTACTAATGATTTCCCACTACTCATTCTTTCAGAATAAGGAAAGCATAGATTTTCTTCTTTTCAACTTACAAGTCATTTTCTTGTTAACATAAAAGCCATATTCTGCTCATTTCTTCACACTAGTTACATTTTTGTGCAGAAGTGATCACGTCTCTATAAGAATGTGTGCAAAAACACAATAAAAATACTTTATGCTTAATTTCTTCTTTCAAAAAATATCCTTGATATTTGCTGTGAACGTTAATGTTTAACATTGGCCCTGGATGAGGGAAAGCTTTATTTTGAAACTATGAAATCGCTCATTTATTTTTGGTCCTCATTTTTGTGTAATAAACCTGAGAGTTAAAACATTTTGGAATACAGTTTCCAGCCCAGGACTTTTCTGTGCTCCCAGAGATTGACATTAGACTGAAATTAAGAATTGAACATGTGAGCATTCAATTTCACTCTTTGGGTTTGAAGGGATTTCTCTTAAAACTAAGGAAGCTGGGAACAGGATCAGTTCTCATTAACAATGCCAGGTATGCAGACTGCGATCTTGTGCCCACAGTATCTGCTTTATAAAAATGTCATAATCCCAAAGGGGAGGCATAAATGTGCTACTCTTTCTCAAATTTACTTACAAAGGCTGACAGGAAAACACACTACATGAACCCACCCTCCTCCACCTTGTTGGTGCTCCTTCCCCTTGGTTTTAAGAACAGCATTATTTTTCTGTTCATCTTGAGGAGGACAAGAGCATTATTCAGGAAAACAAACAGAAAGCTGAAAGTGGAGCAGTTAAATAACTATGCAATGACCTTTTATTTTTTCCGAAATGAGATAGAGGGGTGAAGAAAGACAGGAATATGGATGCATTGAGGGATGATAAGACAACTGTGAATTACCTGTGGGATATCTATGAAAGAACCTAATAGGATTCTAAGACTGAACAGGCAAGGAGTTTTGGTAGATACAGTGAAGCAGTTGTGCCACTGAATAAGATGTAGCCAAGAGCTCATTTAGGATATCATCTGTAATTCAAGTTGATTTTGTTCAAAAAGGACATCTCAAATAAGAATTAAAAAAAAAAAAAAATCAGGTATATAAGTGCTTAGGGAAAAAGAGAGCCTATTCTTTTAACAGGAACTTAAAAAAGTAGGTTTATTTATGCTACTAAAATTCAGGCAGTCAGAAATGTGTCAATAATAATATTACAGTAAATAACAAAATAAAAACATTTGGGTGTCTTTACCAGAGAAAGAGAGAGAATTATTCAACTTAAAGAGCATTACTGGAATGACATCTAATGGCTTTGAATTATCCATTAATAAAACTTAGTCTAGACATTCAGAGAAGATTAGAAGAAGATTGGGAGAAGATGGAGAGCCTCCCAAACAGAGTAGTAGAGAAATCTCCTTGTTTCAAGATGGAGCCTGAGACAGAGATGGAAGTGACTGTGTAACATGACCTGGGATTTCAGAAAGCTTGTGAAGTAAAGCTTTGGGTATTAAATTAAAAAAAAAAAAAAAAAAGAAAAAGGTATTTATGTTTCTCAGCACATATTTTGTCATATTTTGTTGAGTCTATGATTCAGATCTCCTGATCATTTATTGTAGGGTTTAGGATGATTTGTTCCTCCAGACTCTTCTTTGATATAACTATAGTCTTCTGAGCACAGAGCAGGTTGCTTCCCTTTTCAGAAAGGTGATGGGCAGAAAACATTATTCTTAGGGGAAAGGCTTAGAAAAACCTAAAGTTCTTAGTTGGCATATGTTGTTTGCATGCTCAGGATTAAACACAGTCTCCTAATTTGGGAACAACAAAGAATTATCTAGACCACTTCCCTATTTGTCCAGAATTTCCTTTCCACCCTGTGATACAAAATAAATAGTAAATTCTTGTTTTGCACTTTCCACATTTTATCCTCCCTTACAGTACTAAACCCACCACATCAGTCTAGATACCAACTAGACTGGCAAGGTCCTCTGGGCTGTTTACTTTTCTATGCATCACTTGGAAGTTTTTTATGAGAGCACAATCCTGCCACTGGAGGATTGTAGGATATCACTTTTTCATCCCTCCTCGTCATTGTGTCAAACTGTTTTGGGTTGGTTTGGAGTTTTTTGGTAATTTTAGATTCTGTAGATCAAAAAGTTTTAAAGATCACATTAGGGAGTGCTTTCTGGTTTATGGTTTTTGAGTAAGATTAAGAACAGATGTTCTGTGAACTCTTCAGAATTACATGTTTATGTTCATGTTACTGAACTTGATGACCCAGGTCACTCTTTTCATAAATTCTAATGGAAGCCACAGTTAGTTTTGCTTTCATGTCCCCATTTCAACTGAGTTTCTGACCATGGAAGGTTTCACAGCTGGGAATAAAGCAAAAGACAGATACTCTTTTTCTCGTGATTTCCCCCCACTCCCAGCCCTTTCCAGTTTTGTGCAAGGAATTCCAAGGACAAAACCCTTTTGGAACTTGGATGAAGTGCTTCACTTTCTAACAGAAAAACTAGATGTCTAATTTGACATAGTTCTTGTATTTATTTGCAGTAAGTTAAGAGTGATGCACCCTGAAAACAGAAAATTAAAACATCTGGTACATCTTGCAAATAAGTATAATTTCTTCACACAAATATTATACAGTGAATTGTATAGGAGGCTTATAATGAGTATGTCTATTAAGCACTATGTCATACTTTGCAAAACTACAGTGTTTGTCAAGCCATCTAAGGATCCCGTACACAGTGAAAACCTTTGTTTTCTTTTCCAATATACAGCTTGGATACTGTGGTTATTTTTGTCACATTGTCACTGAAAAAAATAGCCACCAGAATATTTCCACTGGACAGGTATTAGGCTCACTGTTCTTAGTGCAGTTGTTTTAATTTGTGGATACTTTTAAGGAGCAGTTGGAATAAAGCATACTAATCACAAGTTGTGCATATGTAAAGGAGACTAAAATACAGGACTGCCTTTTAAGAAATGTAATAAATAGACAAATAAAACAATTTGCCCTTCAAACTGTTGAAAAAACAGAAATTTGGAGTGTAATATTACTATTTTTATATCTACCAGTAACAATGGCAACAAAACCACCGGTAAGCTAATGTTAATTTCCCAACTTCGAACATCTAAGTCACATAAAATGACCATACACTGACATGGTGGGTTTACTACTGTAAGGAAGAATGAAATGTGGAAAGTGCAAGACAAGAATTTACTATCGATTTTGTATCATGGGGTGGAAAGGAAATCCTGAGCAAGTAGGGAAGCATCTAGGGAAACAGTACCCAAAACACCAACTGAAGTCAATGGCCACAATAACTTGCTCATGACCATAACACCTATGCTTCGAACTATTAAATAAAATTAATGGAAAACAAAACCAGTATTATTTTTTTAAAAATCACCTTTACTACCAGAGAAAGTTAAAAGATATTTCCAGTCTATTCCCAACCCTTCTATTAACACCTATTGATTAGTAATAACTAATGTTGCTGCATTGACTGGAAAGGCAGGTGAACATGAGAGGTCAATGCCAAAACGTAAATGTGAACTTCAGCAAAATACAAATACAATGAAACAGAGTCTTATTATTCAAGTTTTCTTGAAGCTGCAGAGGCATAAGGTGTGTGTAAAAACAGATTGTAAAATATCATATTATACTGTCAAACTAACACAAAATGTTGGCATGGTGATTCAGAAGTTTCCTACAGGATTCTTGTACATTTGTTGTTTGTGTCTTGCACCCAAAAAATATTCACAATCAACTTCTTGAAAACTGAAACCTACATTAGAACCGCTTTATTTAGCTTTTGAGCAGAAGGCAATCTAATGGGGGTCTTGCTTCTGGAAGAAAACATTTTCCTACTCTCAGAATCAGCAGAACAAACCTGTAAACTATGGAAATGGTTAACCATAAAAAGATTTAAAACCTCTGAGGTGCTAGGCAAAATCAACATGTAATGTCCCAGCAGTCCCTCATCGAAATAAGTTGGGGACAATAATGAGTCACAAAGCTAGATTGTGTCCTGCTGATTCTTAAAGAAAGAAAATGGGCTCAGCAGTTCACAGGTGCATGAGTAATCTACCTCATTCAATGGAAATACTCCAATTTGCTAACCACTGCTACTTGGAAATTTCTTTATCAGAAGGTAAAGGAATACAGAAAAGGAAAGGAAAATACATCAGAAAGGAAAATCGTATTACATGTTGTATATAATACCATACCTCCTTTGTGCTGAGACCCTTGCATAACTCTTCCCCAAACCATTCCTTACAGGTAATACAGTACCTGCGAGTCTATCTAATATCACTCTTGGCAAGAAGGAACTTTGTTAGAGCTAAGACTGTGAGTGTCAAACTTGCTATGAAATAGTCATAATGCGTACAATTAAACTGATCTCCTGTTGAGCATTATGGCTTCTAAAAATCTTGTTTTTAGTAGTACAAGGCATCTTGAAATGGAGGCATTTAGAAATCATTAATATTTTAAATATTCTTGACCTTGGATCTTCTGGAGAAGTCACTGACCTAGTTTGGTTTGTTTTTTCAGCTACTCCAATAAGTTCTGGTCAGACAGTAACTGAACAGAAAAAGAGAAAAAGCTCTTCATAGAACTCATGAGAGGAAATAGAGAGGGTGTGTGTCCTAATTTTAAAAAGTTATAGTCATCCATGAGATCTACCACTTGGCCCTAGAGGAGGACACAAAAAATCTTGCAAATTTTGCAGCTACAGACAGGAAGCAGAAACGGGTCTGTTCCTCAACACCCTTCTGCTAGGTAACAGTGCTCTGACTATGTCTTCCTTAATATCGGTTATGAATGGGGATTTTGCATGTTTTAAGACTTACTACACTGAAACTGTAAACAGAAAACATATTCTAGAAGAATCCATGAGTAGCATCCAAATCTCAAGGGGAAATTACAATTATTTCTTGTCTATATTAAACTGATTCCTTATGGGTTGTTTTTTGTCTGGATATTGTGATTATCTTGACTAAGTGTGCAATCCTGTGCTTCCTTCTCTTTTTTTTTTAAATGCTTTGAACTTACTGAGAGGGGGAAAAGAATATTGGCATCTACAAAGTGATTGACTGTGCAGCCTGATCATTTGCTAAGCATTATTAAAAGCTCCCTGAAATCACTTCAGTGCATTGCCCTTTACAAGCCATCATCCATCAATTCAGACCGTCAAATGTGATTACCAGCACTCTTCCTGAAGCTACTTCCATGCCATTAGTCTGATCGAAAAGCTGTGTCTTTTTTTTTTCCCCCAAGTGCATGTAAATCTACCATACCAGTGTTTTTGGTTTTTTATGTGGTGATTCATTACACTTCTGAATAGTATTTATGGTGTTAAATCCCCAAGAGAAGTCAGAATTTGTTATATTTTCAGAAATGATCAAGATGTAATTTGACAGGGTTCTAGGTAACTTCAACTACCTTTCCCACAAAAGGTTAGAACAGATGACATTTCAAGGTCCCTTCCAATCCAGGATATTCTATGAAGCAATCTCTACATGCTAAGATTTCTTAGTACAAGCCATTTTGAGCCTGCTAGGGAAAAAAAAAAACCACCAACCAGAAGGACAGGTGATCTTTACATGGTCCTCCCTCTTCAAAGAGTGGTAAGGAAATACCCCATCTATGCTCCTGCCTCTGAAAGTTCTTTGGAATGAAAATGACCATTATCAGCAGAGCTTCAGGACAGATCAGAGCACTCTATTCTTTCAAAAGTATATTTCATTTAATTACACAGTTTATATATATTTCAGATGCACACACATTTATCAGCTTGTTAGAACTTATATTTCTTCATCATCCTGTATCAAACATGAACAATAAGCAATTTTTCTGAACTCACAGTCCTGACTCAAAAAGATGATCCTTGGGAAACCTCCACCGTGTCCTGCTATCTAGGTGATGACATGTGAACACATGACTTTGAAGAGTGGAGTGTTACAATTACCATGGAAACTGTTTAAGCCCATTGCTTCTAAAGTCATGGAGGTATGGATTTAGGTGCTTGACTTGGCTACCTCGGATTGTAAATGCCACCGGATGATTCTCAGCATTCACTGACAGACACATTCACAAAGCAGGGAAGTAGGGGGGAGGAGGGGGGAGAAAACTGAACAACCCCCACCTTAGTTTCCTGTTGTCTAAAGATGTAGACAACAGAACATTTCATGAATATTATTGCAGAAATTTATCTCAACCATGTTACGATCTCCTCCTATTGTACAATTGAGCAAATGACCAACTTTTCATTTATTTGTGTGGGCAATGTCCCTCACGTGGTTTTTCATTCTATAATAGGAACATAATATGCCAAGATTATTTATCTTCACCTGATTGAGAAACCAGAACTAATCCTCACAAAATGAAGACATCCTGTAGCAACAACACCAGAAAAAATCATTATAAATGCAAGACTGCAAGATAGACAGGTAACTAGAAGATGCACCATTCCCTGCGAATAATTTATAACAAATCATTTATTTATCCAATTTCACTGGTTTTTTTTTCTGCTCAATGCATTAGCAAGATTCCACAGTCCTAGAACTGACTCTTCACTTGAAATTATTCATGATTTTTCCCCTTTAAAGATAAAAGGTTTCTTTTCTCCTTTCTTTTTCAAAAAGATTTTTACCAAGTTTGAACATGATGTAGAATTAGATTTAAACTATACAATGTTATTTGAGCTTTATAGTGCTGAAAACTTATCTAGATCTTAATTTTGTGGCATAATTATTAACTGTAGTTTTTTAAGGATACTATTCCAAACTATACACTTCAGTAATCCTACATAAGTTTTTAAGATTTATTCCAATTTTAAGAAAATTGGATAGCTAAGTACCATATACGTCTATATATTTGGTTTGTGTGGTGAGGTTCTGGTAGTGAGAGAGGGGCTATAGGGATGTGCCCTGTGAGAAGCTCCAAGTTGGATGCACATCTGGCCACAGCCAAGCCAGTCAGCAGTGGTGGCAGTGCCGCAGGATAGCATTATTTAAAAGGGGGGAAAAAAACTGCTTGGAGGAAATGCAGCACAGAGAGGAGTGGGATTTCAGGAGGACAGCCAGGCAGACACTCAGGTCA
>NW_010264949.1:0-38224 GCF_000690775.1 Eurypyga helias | reverse complement strand
GCCAGCTGGACCTAAACCATGACAACAAGAAATCAGCTGTACAGCATAAGCAAAAACCAGTCTTGTTCTAAAGCCTCAAGTCTTTAAATCTGAGCTTTCTCTTTATATGACACTGGCATTTGCTATTTTGCATCACGGTAGAAATATAAATACTGTTTTGACCTCAAGATGTTGATAGTACAGAGGTCATAGTCTTCACCTTCAGAAACATGAGACCTCTCTGTTTGACCTATGAGGTGCTGTGGCCATGCTTCGTGAGTGACTGTGGGGGAAAAAAGTTTTTTAACCTATAAAATGGGGAATGCCTAGAAACCTGTATCACTTTATTTATATAATCAAATTGAGCATTTGTGGGTACCACTGCAGAGAAAGGGCACTTTGTGTTGCTCTGGGGATGGCAGTGGAGGGGCAATAAGAACTCCATGTGAGAGGAACCCTGCTCCAGTTCCACCACTTCACCTCCAGGCAGTATGGGCAAGTTTCCCTGCCTGTGTCAGCATCCAGCCCTGCTCAGCAGCCATCTCTTCCACAATGAAGGGAATGTGCCTGAGGATGATAACAGCTTGTTTGCATATCTGTGCAAAGTATTGTGTTGATTTGCTGCATACTCCCAGATGGGAAAGCCCTACAAGGATTAATTCATCGTTTGTCATGGTTATGTTCACACTGAGTTTTAACTCCCATGTGCAAGTAGTGTGACTCCACTAACTAATTCTTGCTTTAAGCTGGGATGTATACTGATGAATTAAAGGATCATCATGAAAAATATTCAGTCTTGATTAAAGTGGATCCTAAATAATAGTTAATTACTGTTGTCCTCTGTAAGCCATCACAATAAGGAACTACCTGTGTGGTAAAAAGATGCCTTTTTACAAGAATACCTTGTTTCCCAAATGCTGATCATTGAGATGTTTCACTGGAAAACATTCTGATCATGTTCTGCTGTTATCTGCATGACTAAGAGCTCTGTGGCATCAGTTCTCTTCTCTGCATATGAATAATTGCCTCCCCATCTTGCCTTTGTTAAGCTGCTTAAATGAGGTCCTTATGATCTGTTCTAAAGATCAGATCATTGTAGTAATTTTCTCTTGAAACCATTTCACATTTTCTGTCTTTTTTTTTTTTTTTTGCTTAGGCTTGTCTTTAGAGTAGGATAGGGGCTTCTAGCAAAAGACAGGTCAGTACAGTGCTTCCAGGATGCCAAGACAGCCAGAAGCCACTGGTCCAGACACAAGGTCTAAATTTGTGGTTCACTGCATTGATGCACACAGGACACTTGTCAGGGTGGAGATCCTCAGCACAGAGCAGGGAATGCTACATTTCCAGGAAGGTTCATGTGCATGTTTATGGTGCTGGGTGGTTTTTGTTTTGGTTTTGGTTTGGTTTTTTTTTTTAATAAGTTTCATTGCATCTTCTGCACCCTACTTGTGGAAGATGTCAGCTGCCTCATCAGTTCAGCATACAAATGGGTGTAATGTTGCTTCAGCTGACTGTGGGTTTCCAAACACTACTTGCTTCTCATTATGATAAAAAGTTTATCCATATGAACTGTTGCAACTTGGAGAGGATGCTTGATCTGCTAAGTAGAATTATCTCCATGTCCTTTTCATGCAACATTCCAATTCACAGATCAAAACCTACCTTGGGACAGCTCTTAAGAGGCAAAATACTGATCTTAGTGAATTTGTGGAACTGTTTTATAGTAAGTCTGTGTTTAGTTGTGATCCCTATTTGAGAAGTGGAGAAAAATCCTAAAACACTCACTTGTCCACAGCTCAGTAGGTTTACTGAGGAATAAAAAGCAGTTTAATGTTGGTTTCTAGCATATTGTCACAATTATACAGCTTATAAAACCTTGTGTTAGATATTTTTTCTTTTCTATTTCTCCCCTCCTTTCAGGGCTCACTGCTGGCAGGTGGTCATTTGCCCTGTGGTCTTTATCAAGTATGAAAATGTGTGGGTGACTTCATTTCCAAATGGATTCAGAAGAGAGCTTCCACCCACTCAGAAATGACAGTCAAATGGTTTTATTAGCCTTTGAGTTGCCTGAACTCGAACCCCTAGTAGCTTAGAGAATTGTGCTTTGAAACAAAAAGAAAGGCATTAGGATGTTTGGCTAACTAAGTGATGTGAGCAATTGAAGGTGTTTTTGTGTTTTTCCTCCCCCTCTCTGTCCTCTCCCTAAATAAAGGAGCTACTTATTCCACAACTATATTCTAGGCTTTTAAAAATCTCTGTGGGGTAATAAGAGCCAGTGCTGCCTTTTATGTGTGAAAATAACACAGCAAACAATTGATTCTAAATTAAAGTTTGGAAGAATGAGTCAAATCCCTGTAGAAAAATAACATGTGGCTGAAAATGCTTCTTTTGTAACAAGATGATGTCAGAATTCAGAGTTCTGAGTCAACGAAATTGTCATTGAGTCAACAAAAAAGTGCCAGACAAATGTGTAGCTTTACTACTTCCTGGCCCTGATTTCACTGAATAAGCATTTTTAAAAGCAAAATATCACTTCCCTCCCTATATTTCTCCTAAACTAACTTTATATTTCATTCCAAGCAGTCTGCCAGGCCAGCTAATTGTAATTAATTTCTTAATGTGTTAATATAATTTTTAAAGATGATTATGTTCAGGGGGAAGCAGAATCTTTGACAACTCTTGCAACTCCGCTTCTTAGTCTGAGAACTAGGAAGAAGATGTTTCATATCAAGACTAGGTAAGTAGGATGCTGAACAGATGGTAAATGGCAACGCATGTTTAATAGTTCTGCAAAGGAAGATTTCATCCTGGTTTTATGGGTGAGGGGAGACAGAGGCATGGACAAATGAAGCCCTGAAGCAAATCAAGGTTATGTTTGAGATTCTGGATCTAACCTGTGCTGTTAGACTGTACTGCTTCCACTGTTTCAACACTTGTTTTTCCCCAAACAAAGTCTTTCTATGAGTAGGTTTTTCTTTTGCCTTCTGTCCATGGTGCTTTTACTCTCTCCAGTTAAAATGCTTGCTTAGAAATGAATTTGTTACAGTGGATGATTTTCTGTGGTGGCAAAATACTGGGGAAAGCTCCTGTGCAGTTACAGAGACAAGTGTACCCCAGTGCATGGTGGAGCTGCACAGCAGAGAGGGGCTGTAGCTCTTGCATTCCCGTGGAATTTCACTCAATCTCCAGGCTTTCACATTTCTCTGTTCAGAATGTGTCAGGATGACAAATACGTTCCACTGGGAAGAAGAAAAATGAACTTTCTGGCACTGAAATAGCTAGCATGCCTTTTGCTGCAAAATCTCTCTGCTCTGAATTTAGAGCTTGAAATAAATGTCTTCATAATTGGCAAATAAAAATCTGAACCCCTTCTTGCAACATTTTTTAGATGTAAAAATACTCCTTTTATGGTCATGCCTGTATTCATCTTCTAACCAACCATGGAAACCTTTCCAGATGGGAACTTAGAGCCCTGTCAGCTTTGACAAGGGTTGGTCAGCTCTTGCCCTCCGTCGAGTTCCCCACTTGGCACTGTATTCTTGATATGAAGGAAGAGAGGAGACAAGTCATGGGGGATGCAACTGCCTCTTGGAGCCATGGTTTGTTGAAGGTTTTTTTAACCTTCAACTAAAGTTCATCCTAGGAGAGAGCCGACGGCCACTGCTGGCAGGTCACTACACTGTCCCTGTGTTACACTGCATGCCTGCTTACAACTCTTAGGGCTAGCACACAGAGAAAGAGGCAGCAGCTATGGCTCTGCTCTCATCTGCTCCCCACCTGCCGCCTCAGATCCTCCTGAGGTCCCGATGCGCACAGACTGCTATTCCCTCTCTCCAGCCTGCACCCTGTGCGATGGAGATGGGAACTTGGGGATGATGGACAGGCTGCTTTCCGAACTGCTGCTGGCCAATCTCTGCCAGGGCAGATACAACCTGGCACTTCACTGTTGTCACTTGCATTAGGTGAGTCTTCTGGCTGGCATGAGAAGTTGCAAACCCCACGGGATTAAAGCTGATGAGGAAGCGTTGCATCTCTGTAAGAGGGGAGCGAGCCCCAGGCGGGTGTAGAGCTGTTCTTGGCCAGGGACACCTAGCCAGGCAAAGACTGGTTAGCCAAAGGAAAGCAGCAAGTCAGGCTTGTGAGGCCTTGAAGACAAGTAAAAACTTTTTCCTTTTTGCAAAGCTTTCCTAAAGCAGTTCCTTCCAAGCTGGCTGTGCTCACCTCAGAGTAGTGTGAAGGATATACCTGCTGCATATCGCTTCGTGCCTTAGTATTCTATGATACCATACAAATCAGTGCCAGTCCCTGCATCCGGACTACACACAAAATACATCACGACAGTATACGGATAGTTCTGATGCATTTCTCCCCCATCCTTTATGCTGTTCCTTCAGATGAAAATGTGACACTGAAAAAGGGGCCATGACTTGAAGTGCATGCAGCTGTATGGCTGAAAGCAGGTGCAGGATTGGACTTTTACATGAGGCTTACAGAGGTGTCAAGGACACTACAATGCCCTTGTGTCAATTTATTAAAGTATTTGCTTTTCCAAATTTCAGGCAGCTGAAACAAAAACAAGTTGTATGAAAGGAGTAGGCTGTGTTGTGATGAGTAATAAAACTGCTCTTTTACTTCATTTTTCTTTGAATGAGGTATACCATTGCTTGCAATTGCTAGCTAGCAGAGTTCTTCCAAATCACAATGGAAGGACAGCAATAAAGTTAAAATTATTATCCATGTTTGTGCAACACGTCATTGCTGCTTTGTGATTATATTTTGTGTGCATTTCTCTCAGGTGACGCTAAGACTTAAATTATACAAATAACTGGTATCCTTAAGCTATAAAGCATGTGTTGCTGGTAATTCTGCTTATCAGCAGAGGACAGTTCTGACTTGATTTATTACTTTCACTGAAGTTGTTTGGCTGTAATGCTGAAAGGTACTGTACACGCTTGCCAGGACCCCTTAAATTATGAGGATCATAAACCGAATCTTTTCAGTTACTGAGTGAAATAATTGGAAAATGAAAAGATCAAAATTACAGTATGAAAAACCATGAACATACTTTAATAGTTTTCGTGTGCTTTGGTGAACAGGTCATCCTGATACTTGCTCATAAGCCGTGAAACAGGACTGGTGCTGTTTGGGGAATAATTCACTGGACTCATTTTGAGAGTAGCTGGTGTATCTCAGACTTTTTATACATTACAGCTTTAAAGATATCTGGTGGGTATGGTACTGGGAACATGTGTTTCGCTGTAATTCCTAATATAGATATGGGAGAAGGTTGGGTAGGGAGAGAAGCACCTTCAGTTATCAACGAATATGGAATTACATGTTTGATTGTATAAGTTTTGCCACAGCATGTAAATCTTGGTTAAGATCATCTGTTTTGTCCTATCATGCACTGTTCTAAATTTGTTGCAGTGTTGCCTTGAGAGGAGCAGCTTGTGAAGAAAGAGTCTTATAAGGACCAGTTAGCTCCTATTGTTTCTCTTCAAAAGTTTAGAAATACTGAGTGTTTCTGCAAGACAGCATAGATGATAATGTGTTGGTTGTGATCGAAGGCTGTCAAATGGAATTTCTGGTGTACAGTGGATGAGTTATTTCCACAGGATGAGTCTCAGTTGTGTGGAAGAGTACTGCAGACTTCCCTGTACTGATCAGCAGCATGTTGTCCTGGAGGTTGTACTTCCTGGGAAAGAGGTTTAGAAGATCAAACCTTCAACTACTGTGGCAGAGAGTGTGTCTGAGTCCTCATCTTACCAATGATGTAAGGCCATGAAGTCAAGTGGATTTGCTTGGAAGTGACTGAAGATTCAGTTACTGTTGTAGAGACCATCAACAGTCTCAAAGTGCCAACAATGCTGGTCATGAGACAGTGCTGTAGATAATATATCCATCTTTTGGTTTAGTAAACTGCAGTTGTAAACCTTTGTGAGCGTGTGTGCATGCAGTGATACAGTTAGAATACAGGATACAGAAGAGTCAAATAAAATCTGCAGTGATCTCTGGTTCATTCTGCTGCATGTCTTGTATGCTCTTTTTCCATTCGTTTTCCTGTCTCCTTCAGGTTTATAGCTGTTGAAGGCTATTTCTAGAGAGGCAAGGTAGAATGCACATTTTTTGTCATCTTTCTTTCAGCAATTTCAGCAAATGCATGATCAGTCTTAGCTGGTAACTTCTTTTGGAACAAAACCAACCTGTAGGATGGAAGGGACTGAAGTGATGAAGAGTGGAAGGGAGTTGGTTTTGGTTGCTGCTCTTTTACCTGGAGAAGCAGATAACTAACTCCTACAACTGTACTTCAGTGAAGCTTGAGGCATTGGGCTTGAGGCATTGATGGAGAATCTGAAAGGACCGAGTTACTCCTGGGAGCCTCCTTAGACTAGTCACTGTGTGTAAACACATGCCAGCGTGTAAAGTTGTATTGGGCTATTTTTATCAAAATGAGTCAGGGAACTTGTTATCAGAGAGATCAGAGCATTCAAGATTAAACTTGGGAGGGTGAAAATGCAAAGGAATACACTATTCCATGAGAGATTGTTTGTACTTAGTAGCCTTTATGTTGCTATGAGAGAGACATGTTTTGTATCTGTATGGGAAAAGATAGAAATAGATACACATGTCTTATTCCATTTAAATACATAACATGTAAGATTCAGAAGATCAGGA
This sequence comes from Eurypyga helias, assembly GCF_000690775.1. Taxonomy (NCBI): domain Eukaryota; kingdom Metazoa; phylum Chordata; class Aves; order Eurypygiformes; family Eurypygidae; genus Eurypyga; species Eurypyga helias. The sequence continues at coordinate 31,570 of NW_010264949.1, read as the reverse complement.
ATAAGAGTTCAGCTTTCTCTGCTGATATTTCTTTCGATGTAAAATTTACCTCATCTAGAAAAATCTGAGAGTAATACAGAGGAAGTCTTATAATGGACTCCACTGTGTCGCTTGACAGTTTAATCAGTGCAGCAAGATGTTTCTTTCTAGTCCCTGTTTTGTCTTAAGTTTTTTCTGCCAGTGTCTCACTGGGTTTATATCTGCCACATTTTACCTGGGGAAACCGTCTCAAAAGCCATTTCTAACATCATGTTTACAAAGGCTCCCTTGGAGGCACAAGAATGTTGGCAGCAGGAAAACAAGCCAGAAACACGGCTGTATCTGGAAATGTGCTAAACCTGAGAGCCTGCCAGAGCACAAGCCCACTGGATTTATTGCTTAAGAAAGAAGAATCCTGAACAGGAACAAGCATCCAAGGAATGGACTGGCACATCGTTGCAAGGGACGGCACAATGTCTCTTGGGTATGAATTCGGTAGATTTATGTTCTTAACTGCAGTACTGGACTTGATGATTAAACTCTGTCCTCTTTTGCAACACTATCCTTTAAAGACTTCGGATGGAAAAAACCTGTGTCCCTATAAACTTCTGTCATTGCTGCCATTTCTTCATTAGGACTCTCTCTTTACCACCAAGAAGCTAAGTAGGTTTTTTTTTTTTTTGTTTACTTCCTTTTGTGGTATTATCTATGCCCGTAGTTTTGGGAGTGTAGCTGAGCTAACTGAGCCTGTGTGGGTAAGACAGAGCATTGAAGAATCCAATACAGAGCTATCATTCCTATGAATAGTTCTGACTGCCCCAGCTTGATGTCTTTATAGCTTACGGGTTGTGTCTCTGTAGAGAAGAGCAGGTGCCCCAAGCTTTTATCAGATCACTTTTCTGCCTCAATGCCAAAACTCCTTTCTGACAGGAGCTTTCCTGGTTTTCACCAGGAAAAAGTGTGAAGTTGTTGTTAATATTTTTATCAACACAGAGAGCATGAAGATGCTGATGGAGGTGGAACACAGCAGGACTGGGCATGGTTCTCCGGGGCTGGAGAAATCTGTACGGGTAGTTGTGCCGCAGATGATTCCTGCCACTTTGGACAATTTGCTTGATAACCTCTGCTGCTTTTGCTTATTGAGCTAGTGAATTCCCCGGGCTGTGAATGATCTCGTTGTGATGATGTATGAGATAGGAGACGTTCCTGATGTTGGTTCTCTCTCTTGGTGCAAACATAGTATTGATATTCGTTATGATCCACAGGTGACTGTGAGAGGCTGGACTAAAGAGGCTGGATTTGCATTTATGGAAATGTTTTTCAGAAACACTTGGTTTTGACCCAGCTCTGCTCCCATGTGAAGCCAGTGGGAACTTTGCCTTTTATCTAAATAAGAACAGAATCAGGCTCAAGGGAAGTGAGTTTTAAAACATTGCCCTTTTGCAAGATAGAGTCCTGAAGATTCACCTTGTGCCTGGAAGACAGCTGTGTACTGATCTACTGATGTGATGGCATCCTTTTTATTCCCCCTTAATTAATTTACTTTCATTCCTCACCCATCTAACTACAACTCAGAGAATTATTCATTAGGTTAACCAAAAATATGTTTTTAAAGAAGTAGTGCTTGGCAATGCTAATTACACCCCTCCTCAAATCGTAGTTGCATTGAGACTGTAACTTCTATAAAAGCCATCATGACTCTCAGTTTTAAATGTTCTTCTACAAGTGGCAAAGAACAGACTGCTTACGTTTATTCAGTTGATTGCAGTATCTAGTGATAGCATTTATTGGTCTTTTACGTTGCAAACTTACTATCTTATTTACAGTAGGGGGGAGTACAAGCGCAGTATGTCACAACTTGTGTCTAATGGGCATGATACGGGAACAAACAGATAATCCTTGGGATTCCTGAACGTGCGTGTGTTTAAACGGGACAGAGATGATCAGAAAGAAGTAGGTGTGTCTTTGGAAACTGCAGTTTCTTCACACTGTTTAAAACAAAAATGAGGTGGAACGGGATACTTTTTTTGGGTGTGTGTAATAATCTCGTTTCTGATACAGTTTTGACAGCATTGCACAAGTATCAGTTACAGCCATGCAAAGATTTTTCCAGTACTTGGCAGCTGTGGCTGTAGTTTATATTAATGACTTTTTCTTAATGTCTGTGTATTCTACCAACCCCTCTGGCAAGTGAAGTTTATCTGTATTTACACAGCATGAATTCACACAGACGGGAACAAGAAGACTGTCTCCAGGTGTCTGTGACATGGTGTGTGCTTAACCTGGAGCGACGAGCCCTGCAGCTTCAACTTCCAAACCCACACCCATGCACACCTTGGCCAGCCTTGCTCATAAGAATGTCAGGTTTTTTAATGGGCAAATTGTCAAGGAGAAATAGCGGAGACATCAGCTGTCTGAGCTGTCCTGCAGCTTGTCTGCACAGAGGAACTGCACTGGCCAATTCTGTTGCACGGGGCAGCCCCAAACCACTCGCTGGGATTTGATGTCCTTTTTCCATGTTATAGGGTCATTTTCTTTCAGAAGAAAACATAGGATAAAGACACTTGAAGGGAATTGCAAGACATTGTTTATATTAAGTGTGTTGCCAGCAGTACTACAAGCCTATCCATTTCCCTTGACGAAGTGCAGTCTCTCATGTGGTGAGTGCATTTGAAGAACATACTGTGCTGAGCAAGATATTAAAGGTTTCCATGGAAATATCAAAATGCAAAAGACATTGCTACTTTTTAAAAAGTTTTCTTGATGACCTTTGCCTATAAAATTTCAAGACTGGAAGCAAGGGAAGAAAGTTAAAACCATTGGAGTTTCTGTAGCTCTCCGGGTTGTTAATTTGCGTGTGTGTGCTGCAAATAACTGTTCACTATATTCAACCAGATTCTCATTTAATAGAGCTCCGTTCATGTCAGTGGAGTTCAGCCAGACTCATCCTTTGTATGTTTTTAGTTAATCTGTGCTAAAAGCATCCTTTCCTGTGGCCTGCAATGGGGCTGTCAGCCAGTGTCCTGCTGTCCTATTTCATTCACTACTTGAATGAGTTATCGATCCATAAAACGGTGTTGTGTGGTGTAACTGTCCTCAGCTCCTTGACTCAGCCATTATAATATGAGCTGGTCACCTAGTGTTAAGAACACAGGAAGCCCCAGGGCAGACTCAGAAGTGCCGATTCAGATCTTTCGGTGGCACAAAAGGTACGCAGCTAGTTAGGTAAGCTTGACGTCGCGTAAAGCTTGTAGGCTGCTGTGATGAGCTGGTGTCTGTAGAATTCATCCCTCTCTTCCCCATGTTCCTCTGCCTTCACTTTCCTGTCTCTGGCAAATGCTTCTCCAGAGCTTCCTTCCTGTGCGGTGTTAGGATGGTGCGGGATGGTGACTGGAGGTGGGAAACAGAGCCAGCTCCATGGTCTGGAGTCCATGGTGAGCGAGTTCTCTGTGCTTTGCCATGTGAGTCTTCAAATTAACGTATTCATTTGAAATGAAAAACAATTTAGTAAGCTTTAACTTAGCAAGTACTGAAGCATCCTGTCATCACTTTGATCCCTGTTGCCTACTTACCTCTCCTCTGTTAGTTGTATAGCCATATATATTAAGCTATAACTTACTTGAGTTAGACACTGTTGTTATTTTATAATCTTGCAGCGTACGTACAGTAAGATCCTGGCCTGGCTGATGGCTTCTCTGCAAAACACTGATTCACATTTCACTTGTGGGTGGTATGAAGGATCCCTGAAAATTGGGCCATATAACATCTGGCTAAATGTATTATTCAGATATGGTCTTGCATATTATAAGCCTTGTTTCCTACTCTCTTAGTCTATCGTATGTCATGACGCTTTATCATCTAATTTTTGCAGAAGTGTTTTTAATGGGAAGTTTGTGTGGGCTGTGCGATGGGCAGATCTCTGCTGACAGCAAGGGTGAAGGCAACCTAATGTATTACAGATTGCGCAGTAACAGCAGATGATAATACACCCATCGTAAAAACTGACCAGCTATTTGCATCAGCAGTGGCATAACAACACCTCATGAAGATAAAGCGTGGGAACAAAACAGTCCACTGCCATAGAAAGCACTGGAGGGCTGGGGAGTAATTATTGCCGGTTTTAATCTGTGGGGCAGTCAAAATGAATATGGTGACAAAGCAGTTAATTTTGCCTGGGAAGCTATCAACATAATGAACCCAGTAGGAGCAGTTTGGCCTTGTTGTACAGATGTTTCATATGTCGTGGGATAAAGAAACTGCTCCACTGCTCAAAGCAGGGGTGATGCTTTCTCAGAAGAAATGAACACCAGTTCTGCTTCGAAATGATGAGCTATTGGAAGCCTCTTTAGCAGAGACTCCTTTCTCAGCACATGTTTAACTTCACAAGACAGAGCTATCGGGAAATGTATTAACAGGCAGGAAAAAATGCTCCTCAGAATAATGCTTTACTATTTTTACCCAGTGATGAGTTCCAGAAAATGCTTAGGAAAAATGAACTTTGTCAAACATAAGGAGCCCAGAGTAGAGTGGTTAGCCTCAAAGAATGAGACTAGCTTAAACCAACCCTGTTCTTAGCTGCATTTAAAAGCAGTGCTCAGTGGTAACTCTGAGTATTGTGATTTTAAAGAAGGATGAGAGTGAAGGGCAAAGGTTAATGATGGATTCAAGCTCCATAATTATTATTCTATCCTTTCCAAGGGAAAGATAGTGGATTAGAATCTCTTCCCAGAATTTTGCATTGCCCACTCTGCAGAAATGTATTGGTGTTGTGGTTTTCAGCTTTTAGTAGCTTTTTGGTCAGCTGTGCTTCTGAAGACATGGAAGGATTTATGCTGGTATTGCTGGCTCAGGAAGGTAAAAAAGTCAGAAGGAAAGATTATGAGGAAAGGGGAGCCAACTGAAAACAGACATATGAGGATGGGGTAAGTAGAAGCTAAATTAGTGCAGAGAAATGTGGAAACCATGGGGAGAGAGTAATCTGAGCACCAGGTGAAGAGAAGGATCTTACTACTGGCTGTAGCTAGCATAAATCTTGGATCATGCTGTTCTTTATTAAAATTTATGAAATGGAGTAGTGCCTTTTAAGCTCCTTTTTGGGTACATTCAGAAAATTATTTCCTAAATATATAAAAGAACAATTGACATATCTCCTTTGAAACCTCAAACCAGCAAGCAGGAATTTAACATTGCCGTTTCCATTTATCGAAAGATACATCCTGCATGAAAATAAACAGACCAATCCAGATTTTTCAGGTCTTTAGAAAGCCTACCATGTATTTCAGCACAGATTAATCTTAATTTTTATCTCTAAAACCTTGAAGCAATTTTTTACCTCTACAAAAACAATGCCAATCCTATTTTGGTAGCCTACAGATCTGCCTGGAACTTTTAAACTACCTGAGTGTGGCCTCTAGTGGACTGCATATATTTTAGGTATAGACTGCTTGCTTTATTGAGTTGCATCATTTATACAGGGACAACAACTTCCAGTGATTTTGGGGAGTGAATTTTTTAGATACCCAAACCACCTAGAAGCCGCAAGTTCTAAAAACTTTGAAGTTCTCAAAAATACGTGTTGTTCAGAAAAAATCATTGGAGCCACATTCCTTTTCCACCTTGGTCAGTTTTATATGTATTGAAGTAGGTTGATATATTCATTGTATTAAAGTGTTTTCAAGTATTAGGAATATTGTGGCTCCTTGGAGCTTTGAATGAGGATGCAAGCTTCATCTTCTGGGTGTCAAATAGAAAAGTCCCACTGCTGAAGCTTCTTCTGGTTTCTCATGGCTCTGTGGTTTTAAAGGCTCCTACAAAATGCTTTCATTTTTTGATTGATCCACACTGCTGAGATCAAACATCATCAATCAGTTTTGATATCAAAGTTTTTGAATGCTTTATAAACCCCTTTATCTCTCTCATAAATGACCAATTCTCTCTCAAGTGATGTTTGTGACTTTTGGAGATGAAAGATGTGGTCTTTTTATTATTTAGAAAATGCTGTTTGATATCTTTGAGAAATTTGTCTGACTTTCAACAAGTTGCTCTTCTAGTGATTTAGTTAACCATATGTATACCAGAGCAGGCAAACACCAGTTGATTATATGTTGCATGTAAATGAGTGTTTGTCCTTTAACTGGAGAATTGAAATTGTTTGATAATCAGGCAAAACTTGTATTTGAAGCTTTCATAAATTTTAGTTTGACTAGATGACCTTTATTTAACAAAAAGGTAATGTTAAAAATAATACAGTTAATTTAGAAAAGATTCAACAGTATTTGGAGTAGACACTTTTAGATCAGTATCTAACCCAAATTAAATCCTGAATACCAATCTCTCTGTTTTCAAGCCTTTCAGTTGGTTAAGATAGCGAAGATTCATAGGCAACAGTCCCTGAATCTAAAATTACTCAGGGATGGTAACAACTTTGGACAGGTAAACTTTCTGAGCATATGGAAGCCTTGTTAAAGGCTCACTGGCGTAGAAACTGTCACTGTTGTGCTGAAGGGACGATTTCTGAACACCATGCTGTTGTCACTTGAGTGCCTCAAGACCCTAACAGAAATCTGGGCTTTGTATCTTTACTGTCAACAACATCATAGAGAGAAGCTGTGTATGTTCTGTCGTATTTATACTTAAAATAGAGGAGAGAGAATCGTAGGCAGAGTGTGAAGTGATTTGCCTGGAGGTGCAAGCAGAGCTAATATTCAGTACTAGATGTTGAGTGCCCAGTGACTTATTTGTAGTGGAACTCTACTTCACTGGTGGTTGTGAGGTCCAGAGCCACCTCAGCCATAGAATCATAGAATGGTTTGGGGTGGAAGGGACCTTAAAGATCATCTTGTTCCAACTCCCCTGCCATGAGCAGGGATGCCTTCCACTAGTGGACGCCTTCCACTAGGTTGCTCAAAGCCTCATCCAGCCTGGCCTTGAAGACAGCCAGGGATGGGCAGTCCTATCAGAGCGCTGAAGGCTGTTTTTATAGTCTACTCCTTGTTCATAGAGCTGCTTCTCCTGGACATGGCAGAGTAGGGCTGCTGTTTGAGGGTTTTGCTTGTATTTCTCTCCAATGGACAGATGGCAGCCAGTGTTGTAACAAAAACCTTGGTGACAGGGAAATGCACCCAGTTCTAGGTGCCTGACTCCATTTAGCCGTAACATTTTTGGTCTTTTCCTGAAGGTGCAACTTCCAGGTTCTGGTAACAACTAGTTTTGGCTTGGTGGATGTGGAAACCTGATGGTTTCAGGGATTCCAAAGTTCCGTACTAAATCAGAATGAGAATTAAGCATCCGCCTTCCTCAGGAGACATAGGATTTTCTGGGACTGTTCTCATGAAGTATATAACCCAGAAAGGCTATGCTTGTGTGTATGCAGCTTGCATATATGCTGTCAGATTTGCATAGGCAGGTATGACTGTTCCCTGATGTAGAGTTATCATAGTTTGTAATTGTATCTGCATGTTGTCCTTCGTGTGGCAGACTGGGTGAGTCTGAGCATCCTGCACTGTGTTTCTAAGCGCCATTTTGTTGACTCTTTTGGATTAAATCCTTGCCCTTTGACATTCTTCCAATCTCAAACCACTACCAAGAGATATAAATGCTCTTTCTCCTTTTGTGGCTGCAGCAGGATCCCTCCAGCAAAAAGTTTCAGAGGGCAGTGATTTTGTCGGCAGGGCTGATGTGATTAGGTATATCTATAACCCATTATGCAGTATGGGCTCTGTATGGTTCTGTGGCCCATAGGACATCCTTGCAAGGTTACCATAATTCACAAAGGCCCAAAGGGTGAAGCAGCCAAAGAAGAGCACAAGCAGAAATGCCAACTGGTGAATCAAAATCCCTTGAGATTATTCTGTCTTTAGGCTCTAAATAATGAACTATCCCTCTTTATGGATGTGGAATGAAATCTTGCCCTTATTTCATTCCCAGAATAATGCATAATGCCGCAAAATTGCATCAATTTCTTTCCAAAACTGTTGCAAAAGCCTTATCTGTGCTAGTAGCTAGGGTACATCATTTAAAAAATTCATCCTGTGCACAGCAAAGCCAGGAGTTCATCTTGTATTAGCAGCTTTACAGTGACTTGTATGACTTCTTACTATTTAATTAACTTGGTGTTCAAGTGCATGTGAGAAATCAAGGTATTTTTCTCTGATAGAGGGTTTTTTCCCTCTTAAGAGCTGGAATATTATTCATGTGATAAGCTGTAACAAATCTGTAATGAGAAAGATGAATATAGAACAGTTCATTAGTTTCCTTTAGGAGCACTGATACTGTAGATATTTGTTAATTTAGACTGAAAAATTATTCTTGAGCTCTCTGCAGAGAACAGTGTAATCAATCTTGTGCCTTTGTGCAGGGCATTCCTTTCAAAGGCAGCAGAGTGTGGGATGCAGTGATTCCATGTCCATAGCTTTATTTTTCCTTCTGCTCAGGTGTCAGTTGCATTCCCTGGAAATGCCTCTGTATTTGGTGCACATGTTGAAATGTACAGCGTGTTGATTCTCGGAAAGACCATTCCAGGTTTTAATGAAAAGTCTTTTCATGTGCAACCAGTGATCCTGTTGGGTACTGGGGAACAGGTTGAAAGCCCGCACTCTATAAAACTTCAGATCTAAACAGTGAGTTGGGAGTTTTAGAAGGCTGAGAAGGGTTTTCCCCCATAAGACCCTGTGACAATGCCTTTCAATAATAATTAAGGGATAATGTTAGAGACCCACAGCTTATCTTGACAAGATGGTATTTTTTTTCTTCACGCTCTGTGAGCGATTTGAATGCCATTCCTTTCGCCTCTTCAAAAATTGTTTTTATTAGCATTTCCAAAATGTATGTTATAGGAGACTGTAAACATTACCAGATACCAATCTAGCTCTGATTCGACACAAACTAAAATTACCATCATCAGCAATAAGCAGAGAGACCATAAAAGGGAAACAAAGCAGTGCTGCATATTTGCGTAGGGGCAAGGTCAAACGTGAGAGACGTCCCAGGCTCTCTGCTGAGGAGGAGGTGGTGGGGCACTGGGATGTCAGCAGGCTCCAGTGAATATTTGGAGGGAAATATAAAAGCAAAATACTAGCTCTGCTTAAAAGGGAGTATAAGGCAAGTGGGACAAACGGCCAGTGTGTTAATGATAGAATAGGTAAATTGTTTGATTTATGAAATGGAAAGTGTGACTTAATGTACAGAGGAAAGGCTTGTGGGAGGCAGAGAAACTTTGTCATGGGTCATCTTTGGTTTTGCATTCACTGACTTGATATCCCGGGCAGGGCTTTTGATGCTGCTTTGTAGGGCAGGGCACATGCAGCATGCTGTGTGGATGAGAAGTACTTTGGGTTAACAGCCCATGGCACTGCCTGTACCCGCAGGGCTGCAGCCAGCTGGGAAGGGCTGGAGTTCATGGACATCACAGCTCTGCCCACACAGTTCATCTGCCTCGGGATGAGGCGCTCGCTGAAGACACAGTTACAACCCCTTAGGCTATCTAAAGCTGTATGTTCGGGGTCCTTAAGCTGTGCTACATATGGTGCCAGTCACATGTAAACCATTTAAAGGCAATATGCCTGACCTTTCCCACCCACGTGCTGTGTCATCTTTGCCGAGAGGGTAAGGAGAACACCTGTGTGGGCTCTGCATCCTGCTGAGCAAGGGAATACAGGAGTGCTTGCTGCTGCCTTACTGCTCCTGTGATACCTAGGAATGTAGGCAAGTTTTTCTGCAAGGGGAAGCTCACCCAAGTAGTTGTTGCAAAATAAACTGCTTTGCAAGAGTTCATATTCTTGGTTCATGCTCTGAAATAGGCATTGCGCTTTAAAACTATGCTTTGTTCCAGAATAAAGGCTTTCTGTACATAAACCTTCCAAGGGAGAATAACCCTAGAAATACTGAAATTGGAATAACCAAAAAGGACACAAAGGAAAGCTGGGAAAGCAAATGAAACAGACCCAGACAGCAGCCAGTGGCACAAGAAGCCTAATGCTCAGTGGATGGTATTCTACTGTTATGCTCATACTGGTTTATACTACAAAGTTTTTCAAGCATCCTGTAGTAGGATGGTGAGAGGGAACCATAACAATCCATAATGGAATTATGTCTTAGCCTACGATAGGTAACTCATCTTAAAATGAAATTTCACCTTTGTGTGCAGGGATGCTCACAGATTTCGCTTGCTGGAAGCCCTGTGGACACGTTACCGGTGCTCGCTCTCGACTTTGCACTGTTTGCTCACTGCATCTTGGGATAGTGGAATCAAGATCTTCTTTTTCTAAATACAGGGTAGGCAAACTATTGGAATAAGCATACGTAAAATAGAATGTAAAGGATGTTTTCAGGTTGTCTGCTTACAGCTGCGATTCCCGCTGCGCTTGAGAAACGTGGCTACCTGAAGACCTTTTTTATTTATGGGTAACCTTCTCACTGCTTGGTTTGTGGCTTTATTTTACCGCACCTGTCATTTATCTGCCCACACCTCCTCCCACATGCAATCACGGATACAAAATGGTTCTGTTACACAGACCCAGGTTGCATTGCAAACCCATACGCTAAAATTACAGTTCAGCTTGGTGCAGAGGATTTGTAGCTACAGTGCAGTGGTCTGTCATTTCAAGTTACTGTTAAGTGCATGTTGCCAGAGGGGATTTTAATTAGGGAGCGCTTAGGCACACCTTTGCTACCAGCAGGGCCTGTGTGCATGCTGAGCTCTGTAGCTCAAAGGACGGATGGTCCTGGACTCCAGGTGGCAGCTTTGTTGGCCTTTTAGCATCATAGCCAGAGTGTGAGAGGGCAGAATGGTACCCAGGTTACTGCACCTACATCAGTGTAACTCACCTTTTACAGTCAGAACTCCATTCTGTTCCATTCATTCCCATTCATCCAACACTGTTGGATGTCTTGGAGATGTGCACAAGACTTGTGCTGCTGATGGTTTGCTAATGTGAATAGATTTTCTTTAAACACTATAAAACCTTCTAATTAGCGTAAATAGAGCACTACATTTTGAATAAGGGAAACATTAAGTAAACCGTAATATTTAAACCAGATTTTATTTCTGGCAATTACCCTGACTCTAAAGATAAATTCTCTTTTATTAAATTACAGTGAGGGCCTATTATTGCTAACCTTTGTGTAAATGTATATTTGCCTGTAGTCAGAGAAAGATAGGCAGGGAGGACAAGAGAAGGGTGAGGTGATGTGTCTATGGAGGCAGGGCTGATAGGGGACTCTTCAAAAAGAGAAGAGCTTCAGTAATAGTCCTTGAACATTGTTTGCATTGCTGCTTTGCACTGAATTGACCTCACATTATCAGTCAGCTTTTGGTGGAATTAATTCCCCTCTTTCCAGATGAAGGTGGCTTTTGAAAACAGAATAGCTCAGATAATCCTAATTCTTCTGGACTGGGTTTGGCAGCCTCAGTGCATTGGCACCAGGTTTGCATCTGCTTCTGTCTGGAAGGAAGCTGGAGCACATGCAGTCCTTCTAACCTCTGCTCCCTACAATTCGTGTGGAGCCTGGATGTACTGCAAATACTGGATGGTTGAATGGGGAAGATGGGACAAGATGTAAAATGTGCAAGTGGCTCCATCCCCCGCCTGGAATACCTCCCTTGTCTCCTGCAGAGGAAAACATCCTCTCTTAGAGGCCAGAAATGCTTGAATCAGGGAAAAAGTCTAAGTGCACTCTTCGGAGACATTTTGGAGATGATCTTCATTTCCTCCCTGCTCATTAAGGAAGCTGAAATGTAGGAATTTGTGGGAGGTGTAATTGTTTACAATGTTAGCACATACAAAGTATCAAGTGGGTTTAAGAAAGGAAAGCCTTTGTGCAATAGTGTAATTCCCCTTTCTCTACTCAGTTTGATTTCCGAGAAGCTGGTGTGCCTAGCGGCCTCTCTTGTACAGACCCACGTAGGTGCACAAGTCTGTGTACAAGTTGGGAGGTGCAAACGTTGGGGAAGAGAACCGGGCACTTTTCAAGCTTATTAAATGCTAAATATTCCCTTTGGAACAACCTGTAGTTTCATCAGAGGTTTTGAGGAAGAAAAGGTTGACTTGAAAATAACTTCCAAACATATTTTGAAGACATCATGTATCTGGAGGTAGGTTTGTTACCTGTTTTGTGTACAGTTAAGTGATCTGAGCTCATTCTGCCTAGAAAGTAGTCTAGGCCCCAAATATACTCTAAAAAGCAAAATAAAACACTGGAAGAACTGAATAGGGCAACTGCAAGAAAAATACGAAGAAAATCTTACCCTGTTAGAAAATTGTGTTTCAGGATTGACACAAAGATTGTTTTGTTTTGTTCTGTTTTTCCTTTGTGGTCAGCCTAGTCACTATGAAGTGTCCAGAAGCATGAACATGGTAGGTGGGATTTGTTGATGTGAAAGATCTTCCCTGCAAACTACTCAACCAGGTGCAACCATTATCCTACGGAGTAATCCTGTGGAGTCTCTCCATACACTTCATTGCTTTGTTACGTATGTTGAAGTACCTGCAAGCTCCTCCACCACTAGTTTTGCAATCCATTTACATAAATACATACTTTGCTGTATCCTGTGTGGGCTGAGCCAATGCTTTTGTAGCTGAGCAGTCCCTTTGCAAAATTTTACACATTCAGAGCTCAGCACTTCTCTTTCTCGTAGGTAACACCTGTCACAGACTTGTATGTCTAAACAGATGCTTAATTTTTCAGTGGAGTAAATACTAACTTAATCTGTTTCAGACAGCTCTTGCTTAGTCTAATGCAGAATAATTTAGGGTTAATATTGCTTGCTTGATTTGAGAATGAAGCAGTTCAAGTTAGGGTGAATAATTCATTTTTCAGAGTTCTTGTAAAGGGTAGATGTTAATATTGTGAAGCTGCAGCTGATGTTACAAAAGCCATTCATGTTAAAAGAACAAATTGCCACTTGGTATGCTGAAAAATTAACCCAATTTACAGCATGGGTGAAGATGAACTCTCTCTGGTGAAAGCTATGTTTAAACCACCAATGACATAATTGTGTCTTGGCCTTCCAACACATCCTTATGTAGCACAGATGTGACTGTTTTTTCTTCATAAATGAATGCAGCTCTAACAACTTCTAAAAAATTTGTTTGTGCTTGTTTTTCTAGATTTTATATGTTTTTGTCTGGAAAGTCTGGAAATATATAAAATAAGCAATGCAAGACATGCATACATAATGTGTCATCTAAGAATTAAGCCACAAGCTAGGCAAAGCAAAGCCAGCGAACGCTGTTTGTAGATGAACAAAATGTTGGGAGAATTAGTGCAAATCCCGTTTCCAGGCAGGATGAGTATCCGTTGTGCAGCTGCTTATGAATGTAGTTAATGACTGTGCTAATTAATCTAGGGGGAAGCCTCATCCTTTAATTTCTGTTATCTTACATGGAAAAGTCAGGCTGCACAGGCAAACTAGGGTCACTTCTCTGTGATGTTAAAAATAAGGCCTGTGATCTTTGTGTCTTGCTCAACATAATTTTGAATGGGGGGGGTGGTGTAATTTTATCTGTTTAAATCAGCTGCAGGACCTCACAGCAATTGCTACTCCTGCAGTTGAGCTGAGCTTTCCTGAGCAAACAAATTATCCACCAAAACAATGTCTTTGTGTTTCTAATAGAACTGGAACAAACACATCTCTTTTGTTCCTTTGTTTGTGCATGATCTGTGTAGAAGATGGCAGTTCAGAGCTGGGACTGGCTTTCATCTGCTGAAATCCCTCCCCTCCCCGCCAGGCTATAGGAAGATCCTGGAAGTGCCTGCCACTCCACAGATCCTTTTGCCACCCTGCTGCCTGCCTTTCTCTAATTTGGGGGAAATGGCAGCCCAGGGTTGGTGTCTTGTGCCAAGTGAGAGCAGTGGGAAAGCATTTGAACCCAGTAGCATGGTGTCACCAGGGCAGAGCCATCCTGCCCAGCTCAGCTGAGCTGTCACTGATGGTCACAGGATGAAAAGAAAGTGAGGAGTGGTAGGACAGAGTGGAACATCCCCAAGGGAAGTGCTATTTTCTTACATCCATGTGTTTTCCTCTCACCTTCTTTTCCTCAGCTCTTGGGTCTCACAACTGCTCTTCCACAGGTATGGGTAAGCTTGATGGCTTCCAGGAGCTCCTGAGCTTGTTCTCTTCACCAAGAGGGGGCGTCACTGTGCCTAGTTGTGTTCAAGGCTTGCCCCTTTCAGAGACCTCCCTCTCTGGGAGAAATTGGCTGGTAATTAGACCATAGAGCTATACATTTGTTTAGGAGAAAAGAAGTTATACAGTACAGTAGTGTCCTGTACTCCCTCTGATGTATCAAAGAGCACCATCTGTGCTTTGCATAAATGCAACCGTGTCCAAAATCCTGTTGCTTAGCCAGTGCTTGCCAGCAGTAGAAGAGGGTTTGGGGGCATGTCATGTATTTACATCTACAAAGTGTTACAAATGGAAGGGTTTCAGAGGAAGCTTTGGGTAGCTGTGATGCATTAAGATACTCTTCATCTCCACATGGTGCAACTACATAGTAGCTCTTAGTCACATGCACCTAATTAAATGCTGATTTGTTTTCTCTGTAAGTAGGCATGTAAAATTGGGTAGAAACTGTTAGTGAACTACTCAAGCTCAAAAAGATTATGAAAATTCAGCTTTTGAGTTGGAGCTGTTGGACTTATCCACAAATTCATTCAGCTTTGTCTAAGAAAAACAGTATGAAAGGAGATGTAAATTGTATTTTCTGTTTTGTTTTGAGGTGATGTCTTTAGCCCTGAATTGACCTGAATCTAGTAGAAAGATAGGCCACTCTTTAGTCAAGTGTTGTATTAAGCATCATTTCTTTGTAATCATTGCTACTGTAACTCTCCTATCTCCTCTCAGCCACAGTGCATTGGCAGTTGTTTATGGAAAACTGAGGTTTGTAGTTGTGTTGACTGGTTATAGTGTCTCAATGCTATTTAGTGGCTGCAGGTTAGAAAGACAATGAATATGCTGTAGTTACCTATATGGTGTTAGATGTTCTCTATTAAATGCCAATATCAATTGCAGTTGTCAGAAAACCTGATTTCTAAGGTTTTAAATGCTGGTTCTGAGACTTGCCATGCAGCGGGATATTGGTGTAGATTTACACTATGGGGAATGCTTTGCAGTCCCTAGCTTTCTACCTGTGGGAAATACCAGATCCTTTAAACTTCAGCCAGGTGAGTTCACCCAAGCATGGGAATGGATCTAATAAATAGGATTAAATATATTATTAATGGAGTGAGTTTCTGGACAGATTTGGTGGCTGGGTACCGGAACTCTTCTTTGACCCTGAGAATGCCATTTAACTGCTCTGTGCCCATAAAGTAGGCATAATTGCTCTGTGCCCATAAAATGGCCATCAGAGCTATCTCACAAGGCTAATTAATGTTGGTAAAGTGCTCTGAGGTCCAGAGATAAAAGGGCTCATAGGCTATTGGTGCTAAATACTGACTTCTGTTTATTGATAAAGTAACTTCCCTCAGTCATTGAACACCTTTCTTATTGTCTACTATCAGACTGTTTCTTGCTTAATAATTTGAGTGTTTGTAGGTCTGGAGAGAGATCACTGCAGTCAGTGATACCAAAAATTCTTTTTCTGTAAGGATTCCCTAAAACTGTTGCTTCTTCAGCTTGAAATGTCCATGCACTTAGTTGCAATTTTGCATGATGAAAAGTTTAATTGTGGCGAACAACTGGACCATTGGGCCACTTCTTGTCCCTTCCCAGTTGGCTCAGTCAAACATGTGATGTACAGTCCTAAATGAACTGGGCTCAGTGTGCCATGGACAAACCTCTCCTCCCTGCCCCCAGCACACATTTCCAAGCTTCCAGGCAAACTGTATTTGTTTCCAAATTGGACTTGTGTGTTTGAAACAGAAGGTTGTATGGATTTAAATACTTCACTGATTCTTGCTGTAATATGTGATGATCAGAGGACATTTGCTACTCCCAAATGCTATAAATTTGCCCTAGTTGTTTAGAGATTCAGAAAACAATTCATTTTCTTATGATGATGGTCGGTTGGGAAAGCTTCAGTCGGCTTTGCAAGAATGAGATTGGAATGTGCAAAAAGGCCGAGCAAGCTGCATTTCCTTAGCTAGCATCTGAACCCCCTTGGTTGCCTTTGAAGAAGCTGTGGTTGTGGTGTCCTCAAGCTGAAGTCAGGTGGTTAAAATATAAACCATGTCCCTTGAGCTTTTCCCTCACTTTGTGCATCGCTCTGGTCTTATTGTACTCCAGTGCATCCCAGCCAGTAGCAGCACGGATCCAGTAGTTCAGAGTGCTGCTTGTTTTCCACGGCTGCCTTCATCAGCTCTGTCAGGTCTCTACATGCCTTGTTCCCAGCTCCCAGCCATGCTGCTTCAGGGGGATGGCCGAGGACTCAGGGGCAGAAGGCAGATGTGTATCAGTGGTGCCAAAACACGCAAATAAAAGTCCCCAAAACCCACAAACATCAATGCTACGGTAATTTAGAGGATGATGTGCTCTGGCAGCTTCCATCTGTGGCCAGGAGATGCTGTGCTTCCCTCCACCTATTGTGGAAGGGAGCAGCACTGAGTTTGTGTTCTGCACAGCTGAGGCACAGAGAGACTGAAATGACTCACCTGAAAGGAAGTATCAGGCAAAGCAAGGACTCAGCCCAAGCTATTCCAAAGATCAGATTCCAGTCAGACTACAAAAACATCCCTTTTGCTTTTTGTGTCATCTGTCACAAATTTGAAAAAGATTCAAGCCTGAGGAAGTTGATGTGGAAGAAGGTGGCCTGTCTTGCACACAACTGGCCATGGGGAAAAGCAGAAGTGTCAGGTGGTTGTCAGTCCGTGCCTGCATGTGCATGCATGCTTCTGTGTGCCCTTGTGAGAGGAGAAGGGGAACAGTTCAAAGTAGTTTTTGTTTCAGGATGCTGGATTGCATTTATAATGGGAGATGGGAGAATACAGTGTTGTGGGAAGATGTGTTCCCATGGTAACTGAAAGCTGTTTTACCCAAAGCCGGAGTGGAAGCTAGAGGTCTGCCTTTCCTATGGTCCTTACTCCAACTTTTGCATCCAGCATTAAGGGGTCATTATGTTTGAATCATATTGGTCTGGATGCAGGGATATTTCAGTGTGAGGAGGAGGAGGAACGATAACCTGGTGACTTAGCTGTGATGAAGATGCTGGAAACAACATGACGCTTTGTGGGCTTTGGGGATTTAACAAATAGAACCGTAGTCACAGTGCAGTGTAGGGCATGCAACTTACGTGTTTCTTTCTGATAATTTGCTCAGACTATGAAGCAACAATTCAACCAGTATTTTGTTTGAACTTGGGAACTTTGCACCATAACCTTTATCTGCTTTAGCATTGTGCTTTCAATATTTTAATGAGTGAAGTAACTAATCATTCTGGTTTACAGATACCATACAATATTTTGCAGTATATGCATCTAATGTTTCAGGACCTTAGCCCACAGAGGAAATCTACTCTGAGTGATCCTGCTCTGGCAGGGATTTGGACTAAATAAATGATCTCTAGAGGTCCCTTCCAACCCCTACCATTCTGTGTATCTGTGAATTAAGACTTAGATTGGGCTCCCAATCTCCCCTGCATATGACTTTGGGAAGTGAGGCCTCTGAGAATGAGTTCCCATGCTGAGTATGGGACACCTAACTCCTACGAAAAGCTATGGATAGTTCTGTGTCTGAGTAAGCATCCTTCCTTGAGGTCAGGAGCTGGCTTCCCACACACTCCTCTTTACATCCCAGGTCTGCAGCTTGAGGCTCTCTCAAAGCAGTTATGTGTGCAACCATCCCTTTGCAGACCTTAAACTCCAGGTGGAAGAGCCAGAGAAGGTGGAGTTAGGGTTAAGCTGCCCTTTTTATCTGAAGAACCTACTAACAGGGCAGTTGTGCATGAAATGGCTTTCTCAGCCACAGTGGAGATGAAGTCATCTCTAAGCAGGAAACAGGGTGGTAGGAAACATTTCCACATTTCTGCTGGAGAGTGTCACTTAGCAGAAAAGAGAATGGAGCTGTGGAGTGGGCAAAGGAGAGTTATTCTGTCACATAATGTTGAGGGGACTCACCTGGCCCAGGGAAACATGGGATTCTCATCCTTTTTTTCAGGATAATCCATTTTCAGTTAAAATGGTTGTTAATTTCTAGCATTTGCTTGTCATCCTCCATCTCATTGGAGGCGATGTGCTGATTACACACCCTCAAATCATTCCTTTCCCACCATTAAAACACTATGCTGTGTGTGGTGGGATCTGACAGTCATTTAGGAGTGCTGAGCTGCAGTTTGCTGTGCAGCAATTTAGGATGGGGAGTGAAGGTGAATACCCTCTCCCATTAAAGCTGTAGGGGGGGTAGGATGATGTCAGTGAGAAGTGAACACCTGGAATGCATTCTGCTTTACAAGGACTACCCCGTCATCTTTGCCAGTGAAGATGTTGCCTTGTGAGTGTGTTCACTGTAGCACCTGTTTCCCTCATACGTTCATCTTCCCTCTGTCACTTTGCTGGGAGCACCTTTATATTGTGAGAACTTTTAGCGTTACGTCGGCCAAGATCAATTTTAAATCTGCCTCATGTATTACAGCTTATTGTAGGGACTTGCTTTAGAAGCCAACCACGTTGATTCTTTTGAGTGAGAATCCTGAATCAAGAGCTATGCTTTCATGGTGGTGTTACATTTTGCTTTGTTTTATATGTATTTTTCCCCCACAAATGCCTTGCGGCATACATCGCAACACACCCCTCTCCAGCCTGTCTTGGAGGAGTGTTTGATAGAAGTGGAGTGGACACTTTTCAGAAAGTGAAAACTCTTACAAAGTTGTAAAAGGTTTAGTGCAAATTGCTTCTCACTTCAAAAGTGTCCACCTACCTGAATCTCATCTTTCCTGTTTTTTGAAAACGCAGAGGAGGAACAAATTTCGCTTTGATGAAATTGCTTCATCTTGTTCCTTAACCAGCTGAGTAACTCAGTATGCTAAAGCTATGTTAGGGAAATATTAAAGCAGAAACAGAAGAACTCGAAAAGTTGACAGTGATTTGCACAGCCAGTTGCATATGCATTTCTGCATAACCTTGAATTATTGATTAGGTATCATTTCAGTAATTGATTTTTCTGCAACTTTACACTGCCCTTAGAGAAACCTACAAGAACAAAAACATTGACTTGTATTGTTGAAACAATCTGTCTTTAATGGCTTTTATGAGGTGATTCTGCCCTTCTACAGTACTGCTGATCTATGGAAATTCAGTGCAGTTGATTATACTGATAAATGTGAGAGAAGATGGGGCCTTTCATGGCTTTTATACATCTCTCTCCCTCCAAGCAATAACTATTGTGCACTTAATCAGATATTTTTCTTGTGCATTTAAACATAGAAGCATTATTGTAGTGTCCTGTAAAGCTTTTGTCACAAACTTTCAAGCAGCAGTAGGTTTAGCTGAGTGGCTTTTAAATCATGTAGAAATTCCCAGATTAAAAACAATCCAAAAGTATGAAGTATAGGTAATTGCATTACTTTAGATAATTACTGTTTGTCGTATTTCTGGTAATTGCTGGCCACCCTCTCTTATTGTAGAGAAGGAACTAAATTTCGATATTAATAAGCATTGGATTCTCAAAGTCAAATTAGTCCATTTCAGAAGAGCATCAAAACAGCTATACTGGGCCAGAGAAAATCCCACCTAATCCGTCATCTTGACTCAGACCATAGGTCTTTTACTCTTTTCCCAAAGTGTCTGCTACTGGCTGGGGGGTTTGCCCCAGCCACAGTATCCCCTCCCAGCTTCTGGCAGGCAGCTGATTGGGAACTACTTGAGCCAGAGGTTGTATCTGCATCATTGTATTTAATAGCCCTTGATGGACCTTTCTTCCAGGATTTTCTCTAATTGGTTTTCTTTTAATCCATTTATGCTTTTGGTTTTCAAGACATCCTTTGGCAATGAGTTCCACAACTTAATTATGTAGTGTATAATGAAAAAAAAAATAAAATTGGCCCCTCTAGTTTTAAGCTAACTGTCTGATCACTTCATTTGGTGTCCCCTACTTCTTGCATCATAACAACAGTTGTTCCCACTCACTATCTCTATGCTGTTCATGATAGTAGACTATAATCATATTCTTCTCCACAATCATCTCTCTCTCAGGCTGACAAGTCCTCCTCTGGATAATCTCTTCTTGTAAAAAAGCTGGTTTGTACCTCTGCAAAGATGATGTTCTCTTTTTTATTTTGTAATCATTGCTGACATTATTTACCCCTTCTACTATCCCCAAGCATTCACCTTGATGCTTTTGGAGAACTCTGTTGATACCAACATCTCTTCCCTGACTTATAATGGATAATTAGATCACATTACTGTGCATGCACAAACTAGTGGAGTTTATCTGTGTACAGCCCACTGCTTTTACTGACACTGTATTTCCCAGCATCCCACGGCAGCTTTCTTCTTTTCTCATGTTTATAGCGTTTATCCTTGCATAATGGGAGCAAATGAGTAAATCTTTTATCTGAAGGATTTTTCCCTCAGTTGTTGCATACTTCAAGTAAATCACAAATTGTTCCAATTCAGGTTCAGCCATTGCTGTACAAAGCAACATCAAGTGACAAGGAGGAAGTGAGACCTTTGCTCAAGAAAGAACCGCACTGATCTGTTTGTGAGCTCAGACACAACCAGAAAGGGCGGTCTTTCTTCCACAACAAATACACATGGTTTTGATGGTTTTTCTTCCCCAGCGAAACAAGCAGACTCTTGTGCTCCCTGTGTTTATTGTCCTTCTGTTTCTTTACACTAGGGGATGAAAGTGGAGGGCGTGTCTTCAAAATTACTGTTGCTGTCTATTAGTTTATTTTTCACTTGCTCCCATTACTATCCAGAAATAAAAGTTATGACTTCTTGGGTAGGAGTAGAGGGTCCAAGAGAGCCATTAAATGCTGTTCATACAAGGTGACAGCGACTGCAGCTGGGCTTCCTCATTAACCAAATCCAAAACTGATGTATAACTAACTAAACCTGAGACGAGCCACAAGGGAAAGCAGGGAAAAAGTCAATTAATAAAAACAGGAGAGGAAATATCTGGTAGAGAGCCTTCCCTTTTACCTACCCCACATCGTTCCCAGAGCATCCACTGAGGATAAATTTAGAATCTCTGAATCTATTTGTTGTAGGAATTCTTGTTTGTGTGAAAGTTGATACTGGGGAAAAACGGGAATGCTTTCCTTTCCAGGTTTTGGATTGTGAAAGGAAGAAAGGAGGGGGCATGGTTAGGCATAACTACACATGAGAACCAAAACAGTTTGCTGAACCCAAGTGTCTTTCAATAGCATATGAGCCAGCTAATCCCTTGGGCATATAACTTGTATTGATCTTGTTAATGGACCTCTAACAATGAAACTTCCCAGATGCAGATGTCTCACAGGCAAGTGGACAATACACAAAAGAGATTTACCTTGTTGACTGTATTCTATTATATTCTATTGTGTAAACATAGATGATTTTTTTTTAAATCCTGTAACCCTTGAACAACTAAACTGGACTTCACAGACTGGTACATGAAATTATTTGCCTAGGAATTCTCTTGTTAGATTATTTCTGAAGCACCAAAATTTTACAGTAAAGATGAGAAACTTAAAATCTACATGTATGAGGGATGGCACAGCTAACTTGTCTTTCAGTCTGATAAATATTCAGCATACCCTTTCAGAATCATCATAATGTGAAATGGAAAAGCATATGTTGAGAACAACTGCAAGGAAATTATCAGCATCATTTTGTACTTCAACAGGTCTATATATAGAAGATGAATCATTTCACCCACCTCTGAAAAAGAATGGGGCCACTCACTAGAAGCACACTGCACCACTGCGTTCAGGGCAGGTAACGAGACATAGGTATCTATATTCTGGGCCACAGCTACAAATCGCTGTCAAAGATGGGTCCTCCTGCGCCTGCTCTGATAGGGAAAGTTTGCCCTCTGTAAACAGAGCTGAACACTTTAAGCAGAGGTTTCCTGTCCATTACACTGCAAGATCAAAAGCTCCCCAGTCTAAAACTCAGAGCAGATATGCAGTTCTTAAAACAAAAACCAAAAGATGAAAGAAATTCTTTAGCTTTTGTTGACTGCTTTATCTCTGATTACTAGGCCAAGATTTAATTTTGCATGCTGCGCTGACCATCACGTACTTCCTCTGGGTCAAAGTAAATTAGAAAATAGAAAAAAATGCTACTGTTGAAAAAAAAGTAAGATTAAATATGCTCCCAGTCATGCTTATGGAAGCATTCAACATGCTTTAATATTGGTGCTTTTCTGGCCTAGGCTAGAATCACAACCCTTCATCATTTTCCTCATATTAGGAAGAAGAAAGACTCTGATAACATCAGAGTTAAGAAGTAGATGTGATCTTGGTCCTTGAGAGAGGCTTCAGAAATCCTTCAGCTGTGAAGGAGGTTGCATTGGATCCAAAGATGATTAGCTACTGCTCTGAGTTCACCTGCTTACACATGTTCCTGTGTATTACTGTAATTCAGCACATAGAAAAGTGTCACCAGGGCAGCACTGTTGGGCACTGAAAGTGAAAGTTAATAGGATGAAATGTAGAAGTAAGCAATGGTCGGTTACTTCAACCTTAGCCACAGATTTGTTGGGAAGATTTCTGCCCAAGTGAATTACGTGAAATTATTCACAGAGCTGACACTTACTAGTAGCAGACCTAATTAGAACATCATGGGAGGATTAGAAATTTTTGCAAAAGCGGCTGAGTGGTTTTGTCAGTTGTATGCCAGTAAAATGCTTACAGCTTGGGAATCTGAGGTTGCATATGGTTAAACAGCAAATGAAGCCCTGCTAGCGTGGCTGTAGTTCTGTAAATAGTCAGTGAACCTCTGGAGATTCACCCTGTGTTACTTTTGAGTTTTTTCTAGTATATGTGTACTACTAGGAGCAAATCTGCGTTGTGCCTTGTACATAGTCCTGTCTGCAGCCGTGCTGGTGGCTGGGACTTCCCTGGGGGTTTCTTCTTACCGTTTTCTGCCAAGGGCGGACATGTGTGAGGAGGACACAACCCTGCAGAAGGTAAGGGCTGGGGAAGGCAAAACTGGAACGTTCCTGTGTGTCTGCCAGATCACGAGGTAGTGATGGGTTTTGTTCTGAATTCCACTTTTAATCAGGGAAAGGAAGGTGGATTATTTATATATGGGGGGAAAAAAACCCAAAAAAACCCACAACAACAAACACCTGGCTATTTGGAGAGAACATTGGATTTTGGGGTCTGAAGGAATGTGGTTTTGTACCTCAGGGCAGGCCTGCTGTCAACTCTCTCCCTGTGTCTGATTGTTTTCAGTCTAAGGCCCAGAGTCTCCTGGTTTGGGGCAGGCCAAGGGGGATGCAGCACCCTCTCTATTGCTGGTGAAGGGGGAGTTGTATTTACCTTTGGCCATAGCCCTGCATGTGGGATGGGAGGAAGAACTAGGCCAACTCCTGGAGCTCCTCCTCCTCACACCTGGCATTCTCCTTGAAGTATGTCTTAGAAACTAGGAAAATCTTTGACAAGCTCTTCTGTTTATATTTGGGTTTTTCAGTCTGGTTTTCCAAGGAAACAAGGCTGTGTGATCGCATCGTCTGTGAATTCTGTCCTTTCCCTCCCCAGGATAGATTTAAAACAACTCACTGGTTTTCCACATTTGATGACACAGAAGAAGTCTCAAAGGTTAGGAGGCTCTCAGAAGTTGTGTAAAACAGTATCTGGGTAGAGGAAGGTGACTCAAATTCATGCCCTGCTGAGGGTAAGGTAGGCAAAACTCGGGACCAGAAACAGCAGTTGGTTGCCCAGTCTGAAGGTGGGTGGTGGGCCCATGGGCATTACTGCAAGCCAGGTCCTTCCTTGCCAGGGGTCAGGGGAACAAGGGGTACCACAGTAATAGAAGGAGACTAGGGGTTATGTGTTGGTGTGTAAATGAACCCCTCCTTGCCTACTGAAATTTGGCTGTCTGCCTCCCTTCTTCAGCTGATGTGGTGAAGTGTTTGCCCTCGCATGTGCTTTTCTTTTATACAGAGATTTATGTATAGTATATACTTTAAAATATAAATATATAGTATATATAAGAGTTGAGTTTACTGAAAGTCAGGCTTTGGCACTTATCTCACATGAGATGGTGAGAAGTGAGGTTTGGGGTCCCGCTCACCCACCTAGGCCCTCAGTATACACCTTTCCAGTCACAGTTTAATTCACCTAACCCAGAGCCTTTGAGGCAGGAAATGCATCAGCGTGTTGGAAAGTGCCACCATCCCAGCCAGCCTCTAACTGATGCTGTATTCACAAGATAAAAATCCTAGCTCATGCAGTGGGGGCCCTGTGTCACCTCACTGCCCCGTTACCCGGTGGCAATAGGGTAAGCGTATCACAATAACCCAGGTACAACAAGGCTTCTTTGCAGGTAACTTCTGCTGAGCATTGAAGGAAGGCACTGGTATTCTTGCTCTCAATCTGTTCCCATGACTCCTGGGTGTATTTTTCCCTGGGACATGACACAATCACGTGGAAGCCCTGTTTGCAACACAGCTTCCAGCAAAGCAAGCATAAACCTCCCTCATGCATTCCTGGAAAGCTGAATGCAAATTTGTCATTTGCTGTGTTGGCTGTGGCTGCCTTGGTACTGTCAGAGTTTGTGCTGTCGGTCTATGTGCAGATGTATCCTCTGAGGGAAGGTGGATGTGTCCCGAAAACACTTCAGTGGTGCAGAAGCAGAACAAGCTTATGAGATGGGACTGCAGTTCTCTCCCAAGGCTCTCAGCAGCTTGCACTGAGCATTGCAAAGCTGCTTTGGTGCAGCATTTTTTCCAGAAGTAACTTTCCCTTGCTCTGCATGAGGGACATGGGACACCTTGCCAGCCACGTGTCACAACGGGCTGACCCTGCTAGCCCAAGGACAAGTGGCGTGGCTTCCAGGAGCATTTTTTCCAGAAGTAACTTTCCCTTGCTCTGCATGAGGGACATGGGACACCTTGCCAGCCACATGTCACAACAGGCTGACCCTGCTAGCCCAAGGACAAGTGGTGTGGCTTCCAGGAGAGACTGTAGGAGGTGGGTTTTAACTGACGGTTTCAGAAACTTTTAGCAGCTGTTTGCCACCAAATTCTCTCCAAATTCCGAAGATGTGGCAATTGTTTGAGACCAAAGTGTTGGAGAGCCATCCATGAGCAGCGTTGCTGGTGAAATCCACTGTTTTAAACTTCAGGGAAGAGAATACTCTGCTAATGCATTGCTAGGTACTGTGTTAGCCAGGGAGGAATGTCTCTTCTTCAGTTTAAGTGTTTATTTGCAAAAAAAAGCAATGTGTCTTGTGAGTGAATTGCATAACTGAAAATATTTTCATCTAGACTTTGTTTGCAGCATCACTGCTAATTTTTTTTCTTGATCTTGGGGGAGTGCACAGAAAGCTTTGAGAAACAATCATTTATTTTGGAAACACAAAGTAAAATAACTGTTACCACTGAATCTTTACAACAAGTGAACATCTGCATCTCCTAATGACATGACTTGAAGGTTAAGTTATATCACTCAGAGCTGACAGATTTGGGGAAACGACGATGAATTCTTCACTGGGATATGTTTTCTTATATGCAGCTCTAAAACAGTAATTATATTGACCTAAACTTCTTAACACTTCTCTGAGATTAGACATGTGTAAACTACCTGGAAGACGACAGAAAGCATTTATAAAAGTTTTGTTATAAATTCAACTTTTTCAGAGATTGCGATTAATAGTAGAGTAAGTCTGGCTTTAAGTCATCTAAATCTTTGATACTCTAGTGTCAAAATCTCCATGGCAATGCTGATATGGTGTACACACTGCATGCTGTCTGTTGAAGGAAAGGTGATGTGGACTAATTTTGTACTGGCAAACTTTCTGGATTAAAGGGATGACCTCAAGTGTGATCCCACGGTGGCATTTGTGGAGTCCAAGCCTAAAGCATTGATCAACTCCTCCTCCTCCTGAGGGATTTTTAGCACAGATTTTAGAACATGAAGTAGCCTGAAGGTGCTGCTTGTAGGGCATCATCCCTCAGTGAACTGAACCACACTCCATGAGTAGAGTTTCTTTCTATAAACCCTTGTGTCCCCCCAGAATATCTGCAGTTGGGTTTTGTACATTGTGGGGGGTTATGAAAATTTGCTACTTCAAGAAGCTGTAGAGTGAGCTCAGTTCTTGGTAGGCACCTTTTCAGGGTAATACGATAGTACAGATGAAGTAATGGTATAGGGGGTAGGAGCCACTGTAAATGCCTATTGCAGGATCTGGGCTCCTGGCAGGCGTTTGGTTCTCTCTTTGACAGAGGCAATCAGTTTGCTGCGTGGATTAATTTAAGGTTTCTGTTACACTGTTTTGTAAAGTAGATGTCTATAATTCCCATTTTTCCTTTTACCCAAACCACATACTGGAGAGCTTCCTCAGGAAGATTTTCTAAGCATTTGTGTTTCAGGCCAACTATAGAAATATGCAGAGCAGCCAATGGCAGTGGAAATATACTGACCATCTGTTGTATTAGCTGTAGAGTGGCATAGTAAAAACCCAGGGATGCAGCTTAAGTGATCCTAAATGGGATACAGATCTCATGTGCCTATAATTCATTTTTTCTTTCAGTTCATTGTGCTTCACAATAAGAATAGTCAGAAGAAAGGGAACACAAAGTAGATTTACTCATGAACCAAACATGTTAAATTTGGCACACAGTCTGTATTCACCACGTAGTCTTGTAGCTGTGTGGCTTCATAAGAGAGTGTTTACAGTTCATGGTTAGCATTAAATTTACCAAAGCCTCAGTCATCTGGAATGAGTTCTTCTTTCCACATTAGCAATCTTGAAGTGAAGTTTCCCAGAAGATTTTTGTTTCTATGCCTTATTAATTTCCTGAGCAGCAAACTAGCTATTGGAGGACCGGTTTCAATTGCTCACTCAAAAATACCTGTGTATCAGCCTTGCAATCTTGCAGCAGTTCTTGCTGAGCCAGTTTCACTGTATCACCAGATCGTGTTTCTCCAACATTTTAATGTTTATAACTAGTATAAATGTTATAGCAGCCAAAGACTTCCCTCCGCCCTCCTCCAAGCATGTTTTTTAGCTATTATTAGAAACATTTACTCGTTCTGGGCAGAGCAAAGATGATCCCTGACTCGTACAAGCAGTGCAGGCAGGAGCTGGTGGTGTAAGCAGCGTTGTTCCTTACTCATACACAAGAAGCCTTGCTCGTTGCAGGTAATATTACTGTAATAGTATAAGGTACAATGTCTTGCATAGATGCACCTCCTTCTGTTACAGGAACCTGCCCCTGCAAAAACAATTGTCCTTTTTTTTTTTTTTAATTACACATAGAGAAAAAATTTTCTTCACTGTGTTGATGTTCCTGTTCTGGGAAGGGAAAAGAAAGCCTCACTTCAGAGTCCAGTCACTAAAGAGTATTTAATAAATTTTGTTGTCTGTCTGATAATAATAAACAGCGTGTCTCTGTCCAGATAGCCTTTCTTGTTTCATTGCATCATCCACCTCCTCTGGGAATGTCACACTGTTAAAAGTTAAAAGGACATTAGCTTCTGAACGACGTCCCTACTAAATTTTAAGAGCTTAATTTAAGTATAGAATTTTCTGATTTCCTAGCTGTATTTCTGTAGGCGGGTGTAAGTTTACCTCAGGGCAAGGACATACTGAGAGGCCTGTAGAAACTCCAAATAACCATGAGCTGGCTTGTAACATTATCTGACGTACAGTACTTTATTCCTACAGGTTAAGTTGTTGCATCTAGCCCTGGTAGCTGCCTTGATTTCTATCCCATTTGTCCGTAGTTATATCCAAACAAACAAAGCATCTGCATTCCTCTCTTCCTTTTTAAAAAAAATATCTGTGAGTTGAGCTATTCTGTGGTACATCACCATGGTTTAGCACTGCACCTTGCAAGCCGCGTGGTTAGTTTTGCCTCTCTTAGCCCCTAGTGTTACACAGCATTCCTTGCTTCCATCACCCTCAAGGGCCTTCTGCAAGTGGAGGACGGGCTATGAGAATCCTTGATCCACAGGGCACGCAGTGAATGATCAAAGGCTATCTTGGACCATAGTTTGCGAGTCCTTCCCCTTGGTGGCAAAATGAGTTTCTGCTAAGGCCACCCCAGCTATGGCACAGAAACTGCTGGCAGCGATCTTTGTGCAAATACTCCTCTTCACACCAGTGCACGCTATTTCAGGGGTGTTCAGGCAAACGAAACCTTTCCTCAGCTCCAGTAGCTCATTAAATGCAAGGGCCTGTAAGCTGCTGACAGCTTTGAGAAAGAGAACTTTGGTTTCATGTATGCAGCCCATGACTAATATGGGTTGCACATATTATCCTGCATCACAAGCAGGATTTTGCTTGTTTTTCAAGTGAAGTAGTTAACATTGTTCTAAGATATGTCGTTGTTATCAAGAGCCAAAGGTAGTATTCAGGAGGGTTAATTTATCTGGGAAGGCTGTTTTCTCAGCTTAATGAGCTATGTGGGAGGCTTTTCTGGGGGCAATTCAGAGCACCTACAGCACAGCTTCAGGTTTGAATCACTGTCCAAAAAAAGCATATTCTTCTGAATCCTTTTGCAAAATCATCTCAGCTTTTCTAAAAACCAGAAGTTGAGAGACTAGCAGCGACTTGGAAATGGGCTTTGCTTTTGGCTGGTTTGTTCTTCCCTCCTCCCCTCCCCATTCCCAATATCACTTCAGGTTTGTTCCTGAAGCCCTAGGGAATCACAGAAGTGTAATGTACCCCTGGAAGTGTCTTCAAGAAACTATGTGACTTCAACTTTCATGATTCCTTCCCTTTCTGTGTGGCACAACTGAAAATCCCAAGGCATTCCTAATAGCTGTTTTCTTGTTCTGCAGCATCTTTAGTGGGGGCACTTCCACAGGTATCCCTGGAGTATGTTCCCGTCCTTAACTGTCCATACAAAAATTCCCTAGAGTCTGACCTAAATAAACCTTCTTTTCCGCAACTGGAGCCAACTACTTGTCTTTTGCTCTGTAAATGTGATGAACAATTAATTGCTGTCTTCTTTATATGTATCTAATGTAGCAAGAGTTACTGCACTCCTCTCATTTTCTTTTTTCCCAAACTAAACTAATCCAGATCTTTCACCCTCTGCTTCTAGTTATCATTCCCCACTGCCTTCATATTCTAGAGAGAACTGCAACATTTTATTTTCCCACTTTGCTGAGTCTTTAATGTTCACAGGAGAATCTTGAAGATGATTGGCAGTGGTTCAAAGGTTTGTGTTTTTGATAGAATTTTGTACTGGATATCAACAGAACTGCGGACTTGGCTACATTTAACCTGTCTTGCATTTTTTAGCTACTTCTTTCCTTATTCTAATCTGTGTTTTTGACTCAGTTTTAGAACAGTGTGAAGTTTCTGGTGATAGCTAACCTTTTTTTTGGGAAGATGTGGAGGAATGAAAGCATGGATTACTTTAGTCTCTGTCATGAATTATTTTCTCTCCTTCCTTATTAAGCTGTGGGGCTGTACCTTCATACATTTATAGAATATTCTCTTCATCTCTCGTGTCCCTCGGTACTTGTGATGCTCTTCTTGTGACATAGGTTCTGGTTTTGTCACAGGAGGGCTTTGCTTACTTTTAGCCAGAAGAATTTTTTTGTGCTGGATTTTCAAAACTTCTGATTTTTAGATGGCTAATGCCTTCTTGTCTCCTGCCCTGCTTCCAACCTTTCCCTCTGGCATTGCTGAAGTTTCTGTTCCAGGAGCCCAGCCAGCTGATTCCATGAATTTACTGAAGCCTTTTTAAGTCCCTCATCCTCATTCTGTTGCTTTTATTGTTTCCTCCAACACTCAGAGGATAACATCAGTATCAGTCACCGTCCCCTTCTGAACTCTCAGAAGGTTCTTCCCTGTAAATCAGAATTCCAACTAAAGCAATCATCTCTATTGTAATTTCCTGCCGTTTTGAAACCAAAGTCAGTCCCATTGTAAGCAACTCTCCTTTGACTAAGTTGTCAAGACTTCGGGATTCATTTTATTTAAACATAGATGCTGAAAACTGTAGATACCTCAAGTCTTGAGCAATGCACCTGGGTGGTCACCTAGGCAATGGTAAGCAACAGGTACCAGTAGGGCAAGTCATCTCCTCATTAGAGGAAAAATTTTGCTGGAGGTAGAATGGTCCAAGGGCAAAGACAGAAGTGAAGAACAACAGTTTGCATGTCTGAAAGCTGCTTTTTCTGCTGTATCAGTTTAACAAAACATATTACCTCAATTTATATGCCTTGCTTTGTCTTAGAGGATAGATTTACTTCATCCCACCCTGTAGCAGCCTATACCTTTGCTGCTGGGTAGATGGTGGGGAGGGGCATGGTGTGGATGTGCCCACTGACACTGTGATGTAGCCCTGAGACACCTGAGGAAAAATTCCTCATGCACATGGAAGCCTATTCCATTTGAGGAATTGTTTAAAGCAAAATAGCTGTTAGTATAAACCTCCGGAGTAAAAACCTGGACAAAGCAGATTCTGCCACTGTCCAACTAGGAAAGTGGCCAGTGTTAACCAACCCCTTTAGCTAAATCGTTTACCTAAAGTAGGTGCTAAGTAGTGTTTAAAACATGTGCTAACACCATT
The DNA here is from genome assembly GCF_000690775.1 of Eurypyga helias. Lineage (NCBI taxonomy): Eukaryota > Metazoa > Chordata > Aves > Eurypygiformes > Eurypygidae > Eurypyga > Eurypyga helias. Next base: position 975 of record NW_010264949.1, on the reverse strand, counting down.
CCTAAACATGTCCTATCTGGTTTGTTTAGACAAGACTGACCAGTATCTCCTTTCATTGGAACTGGTTAGTCACAACCCAGAAAAACGTTGTCATAAATTTAGCTTAGGTCTGAGTATGGAGACACAAACCTCAGCCCCAGGAACGAGTGAATGGTGCTTACAGTTACCCTCTTGATCTTCCCATGCCAGATGTGTGGGTGTTGCTTAAGTACAAATTGTGTTTTTTTCATTGCTGCTCGACCTGCACCGTGATCTTCTTTCAGAACCCTTCACTGTGCTTTTGACCTATTGAGGAACCTTGTTAGAGGTGACATAAATATTTAGACATCTGACAGCAGGCTCAGAAGATTTTCAGGCAAGCTAGGTTCTTCATTACTTTCTGCATGACTTGAGGAGGGAGTTTACTGTTTGCTGAAAGGTTGGTTGTCTTGTTTAAGTTTATATTATTCCATAGACTGGAATACAGGAAAAATGGAATATAGGGTGCTGAAACAGTGTGGGAACGTGCAAAGACCACAAATGCATGTGGAGAAACCTGTCCCAGAACTGCACACAAACACTCAGCTAAAAGTTTGGAGGTTTTCAGAATTGTTCCTGGGATTAATTTTTTTTCTGGGTTGAAAGCAAAGAGAGAAAACTGGCCTAAAAACAACCAGGCATGAGAAGACTGCTGATATTGTAATATTTCACGATTATTTCTATAAGGTTTCCACCTTTTTTGGTGTGAGCGCCTGGTTACTCATGAACAAGGATTTGGTTTATTCTCACTGAAGTTTGCCACCAGCCTAATTATCTAGTTCCATGCTCTTCCAGTGTCGTACAAAACCAAACATATTCCTTTTTAGAACAACAATAATTGACAAAAATTGACAGTGCAGCCATGGCTGCTGATTTGAGACTTTCATTCTCAAAGAATGTAATCCCTCTATGTCATACGTCTTTAGTTAAGCTTTTCATAGAATGAATCATAGAATG
>NW_010264948.1:3156-9171 GCF_000690775.1 Eurypyga helias | reverse complement strand
GGCCACACTTCTGATACAACCCAGGCTATGGTCGGCAAACCCACACATGACCAAGAGAACAGTATTTTTCCTGAGATTTCAGGCTGTCAGTAAATTTTGTGGAGGCTTCATATTAAAATTTAATGAAATGGAATAGTAGGTTTCCAGTTAGTACCTTGTTGTTTTTTTACCCCAGCCAGCAACTAAGCACCACACAGTAGCTTGCTCACCTCTCCCATCCCAAGTGGGATGGGGAGGAGAGTCGGAGGAAAAATGGTAAGAAAACTAATGGGTTGAGATAAGAACAGTTTAATAATTGAAACAAAATAATGATACTACTACTATTACTAATAATGATGACAATAATATGTAATGAAGAGCAAAACAAAAAAAAAGGTGACACAACTGCTCACCACCCAAACCTAACCAAACAGGATTTAATATGTAAGCATTAAGATTCATTTCAACCAGCAGTTTGAGAATTCATGCTTTTGTGATTCAATTCTTCAATAAACACTGCTTTAAACACCCATCTTAAAAAACAACAAAAAACCCTCTATGTCTAGGGATGCTTCCTGTGCTTTTAACATTCATAAACTCAGCTGGTGTTAATACAACCTAAAGATATGTAAAAACTATTACTATTATTGTAGTTCAAACTTCCACAACTTGACAAAGATAAGAAAATTAATTTTAGAGATAAACTGACTCCCCCTTAGAGATAAGAAACTTTGCAATAGATCTGCTTATTCCAAGATGCACTCACAGTTCAGAGCAAATATGAAGAACAAAGTAGAGCTGAAGTGTATTCACGTGCAGAGGACAGACAAAACTCAATGTGTAGGTTTGCTAGGCGTCAACACGAAACTGCATTGAGAGTCTTGGCACAGATGCTGCCTGGGGAAGGGCCAATGTGCCAGGACATGGGTGAGTGGAGAGCCACCCATGACATGCAACCACCAGGAAAGCCTCATCAGGGCATTCCGATCCCAAGTGCCACCTTAGGAGTGCTCCAGAGGTGGATTTGCTATCTGACAACCTTCAAACTCCACATACACTCTTCTCCTAAACCATACACAAACTACTAACAAATAGTATGGATTATGCTGGTGCTTCTTTTCCAGATCATAAATTCAACCGTGATAAATCAGAGACAAACCTCAAAGACTGCTGGAAACACAGGCCCATGCCTCATCGCAAAATTCAGTTCAAAAGATGAACCATGTTAGTACTGGAGAAATTATTAACCCTGAAATTTCATTCTGTAATCTTCTCAGCACAGACAATAAGCATTTGCAACAAATAATAGTTGCAACAAATAAACAAGATCAACCATAATTTAGAGATGCTAAAAGCACATCATAGGAAATAAATCCATTTTCTCATGAAACAAAAACATGACAAATTTATTAGGGACTGATTCCAACTAAGAAACTGAAGAGCTGATGAGCTCACAAAGTGTTTTTACAGCCTCAAGTGCCGCTAAATTTATTGACGGTCACAGCACATAGAGCATACAACTGTCACACAGACTCACACTTAGTGTTTTCTTCTATTTTGATTACTGAAATAAAACTTCTGACATTTTAGTGCAAAAAGAAAACTTAGCAACACTTAATCACTGAATGTTTTTATCAGCTTTAGCTGATACATACTACCCAAATTTAAAGTAGCAGGTTTTTAAGCAGTGTTTTTTGAGATAACCTACATGCACTCAAGTTTGGTCACACTAGATTGTATGGAAAATCACGCTACCAGGAGTCAGTGTTCACAAAGGAGACAGAGGAGTCCTGTAAAAAAAAAAAAGTAATGCAACTTTTTTCTAATAAAGGGAGAGTCCACGGCACATATTCCTGTGGGGTCTCTAAACCTACAGAGGGACGCAGGCCCCTTTTACCCTACTTTTCCTGACCGCAAGAGACCCTCCTCATTTCTGAAGTACTCTTGAGTGTACAGACTTCCCCACCTGCCTAAGACATTCAAGAGAAGATGTTCATTTGACACATTCAAGCTATTCATGACGTTTAGATATTCCAGATATTCAGGTAATATACATATTCAAGCGATCAGTAGTTTTGATATTCTTTCTTAAGACTGAGTTCACACAGGCTTCTTTCGTCCCTTATCTTGAGCCTAGGTGTGCAAGGGCTTCTTTTGTGAAGACACAAAACTGGTGTTCCTATCAAAATCAAGTGTTACCACGCACAAACTGTGAATAAGATCAGTATTATGTTTAACACACTGCAGAACAAGGCGTCATACCACCCAGAAACTAACTGATCTGTCAAACCACCTTTAGGTTAGATATCTGGTTTGGGATTTCTGGATTTCAGCAACTTGTCAAGTCCAAAGCTTAGTACCAGTATGTTTTGGTCTTTTTAAATAACTATTGTCACTCTTAAGGCTCTGAAACAACTTTATGCTTGAAAAAAACCCAAAACAACTGCGGGCAGTGAATTACAATCAATTTTAAATAATTTCTGTACCACTTAACCCTCCTCTTAAACTTCCAACACCTCAGTTTATGCTTACTTATACTGTTTATGCTTACTTATACAAAGGAAGTTAGGGATATGGAGAAAAACTTAAAACTATCCCACAGCTAAGGATAGGAAGCACTGTGTATTCATATGCTACTACCTCCTATTGTGTCTAGTTCTTTCACATTCTTTTTGTTTGGTCCGTTGTTTTGGAAGCAGAGGAAAAGAGTTAGGTAGCCAGTCACAGAGCATGCACAGTATCTAAACACAAAGAACCTTTACAGATACACAGTTCGATTTGTGGGTAGAAGAAAGTCAGACTTGAGTATTTAGCCTGGCTACTGCTCCCTAACCTTTGCTACACAAGGACAATTTCTATTTAATGTTCTTTCACGATTATTGCAAGTGACTTAGCAAGAAAGCCAGGACATGCTGAGGAGGTTAAGAGTTCATCTGCCGCCTTCAGATTCGGCACGTATGCAAACAGACCAGCACTTCAATGTTACAGGAGAGTTACAAGCGAAGGCTGCAAGAAAGCTCTGTTTTGGTACCCAGATTATACCTCTCCAGCATTTTATTTCTGACCTTACTTTTCCTTGACCAAAATATTCGTTTTACTGTCGTTTTGATGAAGAGTGATTTCAGTATTTCCATTTGATTACTGAACGGGTCACCGATCTCAAAAGTTCCCTCAGCTGTGCATGCAGAAATACTGACAAAAGCCACACTTTCAAGCACCAGTGAAAACTCCTCATTGGACATACATGAGTGTCATGAAAAGAGTTCTGACATCAATGATTTGTTTTAAACTCCATGTTTTTATTTCTTTTTTAAATGTGCTCTTTGATTACCTGCTTTTGGAAGCTTTCTGTTTCCATCACAACAAATTCTGTAAGTTGGTATATAATGGAATTTCATTTCCATTCACTCATATTCAAACATTAGAAGCGGTGCACCAGCACTGTCACTGCTCTTCTTAGGTTCCCACTCCGCACAGCAGAGCATTACAGTAACATATGAGCTGTCACTGTAACAGCTCTCCTTCTCTGTAGAAGGCTCAAAAATCCTCTTTTCACTTCTATGTCCTGCAGAAGGTCAATATTTAGCTGGAATTGCTACAGCTAACTGTATATCTGCATGTTGTTTTAAAGACTGGAATGTTCCACAGCTATCTGCAGCAGCAAACAACAAGCTGATAAAACACCAGGAACACAGGCAATTAGGTGCCAGCTGCATGCCATGCAGAGCTGCTGAGCTCAGCAAAGATTTGGGTCACTTGGTCTGCAGTGTCATCGAGGAACAGCATGCACAGCCCTTCTCAGCACAGCTGGAACAAAAACAGTGAATTACAGAAAGTATTCTTTAAAAAGGGTTAAAAAAAGATAGAAAGGTTATGTAAAAAAGGACTTAATCTTAAGACTGAAGATCTGTGACGTTACGAACTCGGTTATTTTTGTTACAGTAATCAAGCTAGGCAATACTTAAAATGGGTGGCTGGCAGTCAGAAGAGATAGTGAATGGTATTCTGAGTTACAAATTGGATTTTTCACCCCCAGGATGCAGAACCAAAACATTATTCAGGAAGCCATGTGAACTGATACATACATTCTCACAATGGTGCTGGCTACCTAAATGAACAAAAAACAAAATAGGAGGATAAAAATCACCAAGTCAAGGAATTTTAATAGAATTTTGCTTTTAAAATACAATCTAAGGATAACACTGCATGGATGTGTTGTTGGGTTTTGTTCTTAGATCATTTTAGAAAAACTCGACATTGTTTTACTATTGCCACTTAAGGGGACATTTCTTGCTTCAGCTTTGGCTCTTAACTCATTACCTCTCAATATTGCTCCAGAATAGCCCTCTGCATGCTCTGGAGGAATAAGCACATCATTGTTCAATTAAAGAATATAAAATCTCCACCTTCACAGAGGCTTCTTTCCTGGGCATCAAAAATGTGAGTTTTCTAGTCAGTTCAAGCATTTCTACTGAGCAAGGCATAAAGGCAGGCACAGACCTGACTTCTTCCAGAATCAGAAGGTTTCTGAACCTGGAAGAGCTCCCAAGGACCTCGTAAGGCTGCCAACCTCCCTGTGAGGTCATTCATTTGGCAAACAAAACTCTGGACCAAGTCCCAAGCTTTTCTGAGTGCCAGTTTTCCTTCCTCAAGAAAACCAAGAGCAGAAACAATAATAAACTGGAATAAACACAGTGGTGACCAACACACTGAAAAAGCAGTTCCTTCACTTTCTGGAGACAGAGATTTCTTCTCTACCTCCATTCCCAGTCCTCCAAAAGCCACCACCTTCAGGGCAACACCACTTTACACAGATTTCAAACTGGGAGCGTCTGCCTAGGGCACAAAGCTCCAGAACTAGAGATGTGAGAAATACCAGCCAAGGAAATCAGGACCTGAATTATCTGTGAGCTCTACATACCCCATGTATCTAACCCCTCCCATTAAAAAAAAAAAAATCACCACCCACACACAAGAAAAAACACCAAACAACCGCCTTCCTCCCACCATAAAGCCTGACCAGCCAAATGACACCGTTTTATACAAGAGGCTGACATTAACAACTGTGTTAGCCTAGAAAAGAAGATGTCTTATGTGGAAGAAATGATCATCTGCTGTGTTTTATGTTAATCAAAAAAAATACAGCATTGAGAAAACTAGTCAGAAAAAAACAGATTGAGAAGTCAGCAGAGGTCTCTGCAATGTTCAAGAACTCTGTGTTATTTCACACACTATTTTCACTTTCTTCAAAGAAGAAAAGAGGAATAAGTGTACTAGTAACAACAATCAAATAGTGGCGTAACCTAAGCAACACCTACCTGTTTAATTCATACTATTACAGAAAGAGCAGTAATAGACAATTTATCAAATAGTATTATTTTTCCCATGTTTGTTGCTATCTGGTATTTTAGCACTTTTTAAGTAACAAGTATAATTAAATCTTGTTGTTAGCAAGTTACTGATACCTAACCACACTTCAGCCAAGAAATGGCTCTTACAGACCCCCACACCCTGACTTTGCATATTCTGTATGTGCCACAGGCACACTAAGCTCTGCATTTGTGTGTCAAAAAAAATCATACGTGTTGTTGAAGAAAAATAAGTGTGGGCTGTGAGCAATGAAAAAATAAAAAACCAAACAAAAATCCTAAACCAAAAATATAAATACAGAACAACTACAAGACACTACTTTAAAAGACTTCCTCACTCCTCTCTTCTTCAAGGCTGCTTATGTTACGTACACCACTTGTGTAAAGTGTCTTACCCCATACATGGTCTTACACAGTGTCTAAAAATACTGTTTCCAGTATGTTAAAATGATTTTTAAAAGCCAATTCACTACACATAGCTAGCTCTGGAGTGTTTCAAGCCTACTGATTACAGACCACGTCAGAAGCCCTGGAAGTCAGCAGACTATGTTATTTCACCCCACAATATTCCCGGAAGAGAAATGACGAGAACCACAGCACAAACATAAATCAGCCTCAAGCAGAGGCAGTAGGAAAACAGAGCCAGTACGAATAGCTACTTGGTACA
>NW_010264948.1:0-3094 GCF_000690775.1 Eurypyga helias | reverse complement strand
CAAGCTGTGGTTTCGGTTTTCAGAGGTGCCAGCCAAGCCCTCGGCAAGCCGGTGTGCCGAGCGGTGTGCTCCCCACCCAGCCCGGCAGTGCCCACACTCAGGGAGGGAACCCTCAAGAGTAGGTTCAGGCCCCGGCAGCACCAACACAGAGGCATGTGTGGAAGCTCTGCCTTCTGCGATGTGGCATCTCTTCGCATGTGGCATAGAGGAACAACGAGCAAACCCCATCTCCTGCTTCCGAGATTGCTCCTGGATGTGGCTTGGCCAGGTGTCCCCACCAGACACAGTGGTCACCGAGCAGATGGCAAGGAGAGCTGTGCAGCAAAAGCAGGCACAAAACACCCGCCAGCATGGCGCAGCTGGGAATGAGCTACTTGTAGCCTTCAAAAAGCAGAGTTTGCCTTCCACCTTTTGAGTTAGTATCACTGGTGCTGAGTGAAGCCAAGTACTCGCTTCCCCTCAACAAGACTAGTATTTTTATTAGACAGTTATGGGAGACCCTCTTCCTGATTTTGGTTTGATTACCCAGACTCCCTGAGTACATAAATGTTATTAACCATAATAAATTAAGATGGTTGTACCAGTTAAGGTCACTGGAACTTGACTGATTAGGACTATTTTTAAGTGTAATTAATCCAAATAATTTATATTCATTTAGAAGTTAAAAAAGGTGCTTATTGCAATACCAATACCTGCTCTTGAACTTTTTTTTTTTCAGAATGAAAGTCTCAATACCTATAGTACAGCAGGATATTTTTTATATGTTTAGTTTTTAAGAAAAAGCCCACACACCACTACAAAGCCTGCAACCATTTTTTCGTAACAGCCTGTATGCCATCCTTTACCTCAAGGTAACAAGAAACAAAAGTCAGCCCTAGAAGGGAATTAGAAAAGAGAAAACACCCAAAGATATGACACAGATGAGGAAAATATCCTGGTTTAAATTGAAGGACAGAGTATTTTTTTGTGATGTGAACCTATTATTTTGATCATTGCATAGCCTTACAAGCTGTAACTTCAGCAGCAGTCTCCAGGTCAGAGGCTTTCAAATGGTGACTGCTGGTAATGGACACCACATTCCATAACGTTACACAAAGCCAGCTCTTCCACGCAGGAGGCAGCTTCTGTACTCCTATGTCTTCCCATTTTTAATGGTTTGGTCTATTTCTAGCATGCCTCTGCTTCCAAGAAAACCAGCACTGTTCTCCACAGGAACACAGTTTCAGTTTTCATGCACAAGGCTATGTTCTGGCAACAGCTCTGAGAGCAATTCGTAGGAACAACCCCATGATTTGCCATGGTCTTGCTGCAAAACACCTATAAACTGAGGATGTGAGTGCCATGACACACATAAAATATAAGAGGAACATGAAAAGGAAGATCTCTGATAGTCCATTTAAATATTTTTTCCCGAATAACCCCAATATTCAGAGACAGCCTTTCCCACCTCGTTCACAATATGACTGGTAACAGGAATAAATGTATGCATTTCTGTGGATATTCCCAATCAGTACTATGACATCAGATGCCTTCTATTTAAAAACGCCTTCCTTCACAGTAAGGGGTCTGTGCAAAGCTCGAAATAAAAATTTAGTAACAGTTAAGTAAGGTATGTATCAGGGAAAAAGATCCCAGCAAACACACTGACAGTAGGAATAATTTTTTATGGTAACTTGTGACAGAATGTCACATCTGCTGCAGAAATAGTAGAGATTTTACTCAAAGATATTTAATAATTGTTGGGTTTTTTCTTGGTATTTTCCTGTCTGTTGCACAAGAAAGCAGATTGAATCCCCCCTTAAAACAGTGTTAATTAGGATGACAGCTGAAAGTAGCTAACCTTAAATTTATCAACTCACTGAGATCAAGAAGATTCCTCTGAAAATACTGAATATCAGCCAAGTTTGAAATAAAAATAATTCTTACTGAATTTCCACTGTTGAACTCTTCCAGCATTACTTCAATAAACTGTCCATAACAGTAACATGGACAAAGATTCTCACTTCACTAAGCTAGAGCAGCCAGCAACGAAAAGAAAATAATTATTCATAAAGAGCAAAAATCTGTTACATAAAAGCAGCAAAAATTTGTTTGGCATCCACAGAATTACCGTATAAGAACACAAAGATCCAAGAAAAATAGCTGGATCCAGCTGTGTTCAAATACTGCTGCCTTCTATTAACAGCTATGATTGAACACTGACTGAGAAACTGGCTTTCCTCTTGGCTATGGAACCGGCAAAAACAATTAAGAAGTGTGGTGTGGTCCCTTCTGCAGATGAAGGAGGTGAGTACAGTTTTCCTCTTCACTGCTGCTTGCTAATAATGGTAGTGATAACATGCTGGGTTTGTGCACCTTGGCAGTTTAATGTCTATATGGAAGAGGCTGCTCATCAGCAACCACCAAATATTCCTGATGATCATAACCTTACTTGAATCTTAACTTTTCACTCCATTTAACTGATAGATTACTTACAAGGCATGTGCTTACTCAAAACACCCTGGCACAAAATAACAGTCAAACAGGACTTCACATCATAAGGAAAAGAAAGGCTTCTGACAGATAGAAAGAAGTCAGAACATCTGTTTCAGTTACATATCTTAAATATTAACATTTAGTTAAATATCTATATTATTCATTTAGATTTGAGTCATGCAGAAACTGGGCACGTGACAGTGGCCCATTAAACTTCCTAGCCACCCTTAACACAGAGAACACAAAGCCATACAGATTAGGAGAGGAGACAGGAGAGGCAGCACTTACTCCTTATACCACATGGACACACACGTAGCCAAGCAAAATCCGTATAAGAAGACACTAAGCAGAAGCTGGGAGTAATTACTGATGCAATACCAGGAACTTAACAGTGAAACAATAAAGAAGACAGTGATAAAATTTAAGACACAAAGAATGGCAGTTCAGATACACAGTGCAAAAAAACTAAGCCAGAGGGGTAAGTGCTAGTTAAACTACCCACATATTAGCCAGGCATTAAGCATTCATCACACCAAGTTCCTGCGTCCTAAACTCAGAAATACAGGCGACCCAGGCAGAACACAAGTAAGTATCCGACCCTGGTGGACAGAGGACAGGC
>NW_010264947.1:0-6955 GCF_000690775.1 Eurypyga helias | reverse complement strand
CCGTTCCGCCTCAGGTCACATCACCCGTGACCTGCTCCTGTGCGGAGCAGGCGGCGTTTGGTCTTCGGCACAGTCTTCGGACATGGCCCCATCAATCCCTCAGCGGTCTGTTGACTCCCCCCGAGAGCACAAGCTGTGGTTCTGCAGAGCTCCCGTGGTGCCAAAAAGTGGCACGTGCCAAAACGCAGCAGTCCTGCCCCAAGGCCTTGCCCCCCATGCCCCTTCAAGCCCGAGGAACCGCCACGATGGCCGGCCGGGCGGCAGTGTGCCACGGGCAAGCCCTGGCCGTCTTCACCCAGCCATTTTCACACAGGGAGGGGATGGGGGCAGCCAACAGCTGGGGAAGGACAGGGGTAACAAGCCGTCGGTAAAGACTAAAGTTGGTTCAACTGCTGCGTAAGCGCAAGCCTTGCAGGACTGCCATTTTCTCACCATGCTTTCCCGCTTTCTCAGTGGCGACTAAGCCAAGCCAACAGATCCCACCAGTGAAGAGCAAAGTCCATCCCCACGCACGAGACAGCGCAGGCAGGAGAGGTGTTGGGGCTGCGTGGGGCTGTGCCTGGCGAGCAGGGCTGCGGGGGGAGGGTTAAGACAGCCTGAGCAAGGTTAACCTATGGCTGAATACAAGAAAAAAAAGGTAAAGAACATTGCTACTTAAAAAGCAAACCAATGTGAGTGGCTAAAGGCAGGATGCGCTCCTAGCACGACAGGAGAAAAGCATAACCATGCTCTGTGCTTTCAAGCTTTAGCGATCCAAACTCACAAGCCACAGAGGTTTATTCCCCTGCACTGATGCCCATCTTCACAGTCAAACCATGCTGACAACGTCACCTCTCTGTGTTTAACAGCTGTATGTAATCCACTCTACCCAGCCCCACGCAGGCAATTTAACCCTTGCTGGCACCTCCGTCAACCTCTCTAACTGCGATTCGTACAGACAAAGACTTCCCATAACTTTTTTCTACACCACGCAAGTTCCCGAACAATACAGCGAGAAGCAGACATACTCCAAGGGCAGAGTTAAGGTTGTGCAATTATCACATGTAGGAAGTGTCATTTTCCCATTGCATCTGCTGTTTTCCAAACATTTTTGCTCTTTTAGATTACAGCAGTAACGTTTGCTTCGGGAATGTGTGTGGGAACAGTAACTCAGCAGTGCTCACGGGGTCTGGTAAGCAGAGAGTCCTGGTGTGCAGTGGCTACCAGAACTTCATGGCAGTGATGTTTATGGGGACAACAAGAACAGCGTGTTTGTGCACAAGGTCAGTGGAGAGCCAGAGAAGAGGTACAGAAAGGCAGAAAGTGCTGAAACTTTGACTCGGGAGGAGATCTGGGCACGGGCTGACTCCTGTTTTCCGCCACAGCTGCTTCTCAAAGCTCCCTGCTACCACGTTAAACAGAGCGACAGCCACCACAGGCACAGAGTAAATTATTGTGGCAACACCAAGGAGCTACGGCCTGTTTTTAGAAAGCAGTTTATCTCCTCAGAAAAGTTTTAGGGTTGCTGTTTTCTTTTCATAGCAAAAGTTCCTTTCTTTCCAAAAACCTACTACATCCTTTATTACCAATTCTCCTAGAAACCTTCTGTCCTCAGCAAACAAGCCTTTCAAAATCACATGTTAAAACCTCAGCAGCCCAAGGAGACCATGACTTCATTCAATCACGTACGTGCAATGGGAGGTGGTCCCTCCCGTTTGTTAAACACTCTTCACCCACAGGTGGGTGCCTCTGCCGTCACAGACAGTTCCTGCAACAATGCCGTGGCTGCTGCTAGGCTCACACTTTGATCCAGCCGGAGTTTTCGCGATGCTGCATCCTGCGGGCGGCACCTCCTTGTCGACCCCTCCAGACACTGATGCATCAAGACAGGAACCATTGGCAGAAATCAGGGCTGAAAATACAGTCAAACTAAACAACAGCTGTCTTGATGGGGTATTTCTTTCACACCGTGGTGTTAGTACAATGAGTTACCTTGCTGGCTTTAGGATTCACAGAGGTGACGTGGGAAGTGCACCCCACTGACATTTCGGGTTTTTTAATGGAGTCTGGGCTCTCACATGCTCACAGGATAGCCTTGGGCAAGTCATTGAGCACTTCTCATTAACTCCAGCAGTCTGGAATTGAAAAGTGAAAGAAGTAAATTTCTAGGCTCACACATGAGTCTATGGCACATTTTGAAACCAGTCATTCCAGCTAAATATTTTGGATCCACGGTGTTGTAAATCCACCAGAAGAAATTCCCATCCTTGCCTCCAGAAGATGCCACTTTCTCAGCAGTGCCAACTGTATACAACTTCTTGCTTGAGAGCACTCTCAACTGCAAGAGAATCCTGTTAACTCACTTCTTTCCACCTCTCCCCTTCTCCCACCATGTGTATTTTTAACAAGAAAAACCTTGTAGAGAAACACTGGCTGCAGATGCTTCCAGGGCGTGACAAAAGACACGGCACCGGGGCAGGCACACTCACAGAGGTTGGGAGAGCAGGTCATGACGATTGGACTCAATGATTTTAAGCGTCTTTTCCAACCTAAACGATTCTGTGAACCTCTCAGGCCATCCTGGCTGCCATAGCCTATGCTGGAAGCTCATGGGTGACTGGCTTCGCCCAGCAAAGCTTTGGCTATGCATACGGAGGTGTTGGGATGAGATAGACGGAGGAGCATGGTTACCCCTCTGCACCAGCTCAGCATCCCCATCTCCCTTGCCCGAACCATCCCTTGCCCCAGCAGCACTGCAGCTGCTCCTGCTTCTTTGCTTCAGCCCCAAAAACAGGCAATGGTCCAAGCAGACAGTCCATACCACCCACGGAGCAGCTGGCCAGGGATGCTCAGAGGAACACTCCCAAGCTAAGCACCCTGCTAACACCCTCTTCAAGTGTGATGAGACCTCCAAAACCTGGGGTGCTGAGAGTGCAGGGATAATTCCCCACACTTGGGCTGTCAGTATAAACAGATTTAAAAATAAATCGGGACACTACACACACAGCCAAAGTCAGTATTTGTGCATAGGGTTAAATGCCAAATATAAATATTAACTTGAGCTTCTCGACCCTGTTGGTCACTGTGGTAAATATGCATTTTTGTAATTTTGCATCAGATGTGCATAACTTCTCAGAAGTGACTGCTATCCTGAACAGCCTGAAGTCTAACCACTGGTAAATGACTTTTCTGTGGATTTAATAAGGAAATTCCTGTTACACAGGAGTTGGGATCAGAGTCAGGACACAGGCCTCTCTATTAGTTTAGCCAGAGCTCAAAGGATCAGAAGTGATGCTGCTGCTCCCTGGGGCAGGGAAGTTGCGCATCGCCACACAATTAGCACCTTTTAGTAGAAGTGGGTGGAAAGGGAAATTAGCAATTGAGGGTAGAAATGGTGAACCAGGAACACTACAGCACCTTAACAGCCAGCATTCATTGCACTCTGTCCTGTTGAAGGGGATTAAATGTGTTTGGTCTCCCCAGGTCTCCAGGAGGAGAAGACATCAAGGGATAGAAGAAAAAGAGGCTGTGCGAAAGCCAGCAGACTTCACTTAAAGTAGCATAATGTTTGCTGTACCATGAGAGCATCCTTGGCAAGGGAAGCAGGAACCTATGCTCAGAAGCCTGGAAATCTTCACCACAAAAGAAAATAGTAAACCAGAAAGCATGCGTTGGCCAGCCACTGGTGGCCAACTAACCGCACCCTCACTTGCTTTCAAACAGCACTGACTGCCATCGGCTCCAGGTGCCAACACCGCCAAGAAGGAAACTAGTATTGGAAGTCTCACTTAGTGCTTGACAGCATCTTTAAAAATGTGGCTCGGGCTGAATTTGTAAGCTTTTGGGGAAAAGGGTTGCGCTAGAGCTTGTGTTAACACAAAACCTGCTGATGGACGGCCCTGGTGCACCACAGGGGTTTATGTGTGCTCCAGCGCAACATACTGAGTTAACAACTGTCAGATTAATACAGGGACACTAAAAGACTTCGGTGATAATTGTGGGAGAGAAACAAACGATAAGGAAGACTACCACACAGTGCACCATTTTCCAGACTTCAGTAAAGACTCGGATGCATGTTCAAATGGAATATTTTAGCTGAACTGGGAGCACAGGCGTAGCAAAGTAGGCAAGGGATGCAACAAGGAGAACCATGGGGCTAGAGGAAGATTGTCGGTAGAGCCCCCAAAAATCTGCCTTGGGATTAACATAACATTGTTATTTTCTTTAGTGACCCCATTAGGAAAAAAGTAGGATTGTGCTAATAATCCAGTTGAAGAAAAATAGGCATTCGAGCTGGGACAAGTATGGAGAAGAGTTTACAGGATGGTCAGAGCCTATTTTATCAGAGAAGTCTCTACAAAGTCAACTTGCTCAGCCCAGGGAAACAAAGGCTGGGAGGGGATATGGCTACTCTTCAAAAAATACTCTGGGGAAGGAGGCAGAACATCGCGGCAGTAAGAGAGCTAGCAGACAAGAAAGATGAGCACAGCTGATCTATGCTGGACATGTAGGCTGGAAACTAGTCATCTGCTTCTAACCTTCAGCGGAGCAAGGGACAGAAACAGCCTGGCAACAGGAGGAGCAAAGGGTCTTGATGTAAAGATGGACCTTGATCGCTTACAGAAGGAATCACACAGCAAAGCAGCTCACGCCATCCCTCCTGCCTCTGTGATCCCGCTGAGGTCAGACCCCACTGCTGTCAGAGTCCTGCTTCTTCCTCCTCACCCACCCGCACCAAAATAAGCTTCTCTGACTTGTTTCCAGCCAACAGATCTCAGCGTATGCTCTCTCAAGGGAAGGGGAGAGGTACACTGAGAAGAAAACTCTTCAGCCAGCTTTTGTGCCTAGAGGTGGATTTCTCAAACACCCAGGGATTTACAATTTGCTTCTACATTTGGTATATGTTTTTCTCCTCCCAGAAAACTTAAAACTTCCTCTATTCAAGAAAATAAGGGTATTTTTAAAGTTCTCTTTTTTTAATATAATCTATTTATAAATAGTCTTTAATGGGTTCTTTGAAAAATAGTTTTAGAACTGAGCTAGCAAGTGATCAAATGCCGACTATCAGGAACTTCAAACACCAAGCCAAAAACTTTCTATCAGAAACAGCCTGCTGAAGAACAACGTAGTAGAAAAAGGATCTGAAAGATGAGGAGCAATATGCAAGCAACAGCCAGTGCCAAGAATCTCCAGGGTCTGCAAACCCTTAAAGTGCCAGACAGACAGGAGTAGAAAACAGCCTGAAAAGGTAGAGAGGCATAAAAACCTCTGCGTGCAACAGTGTTAAATGTAAAGCTCGGCTGAGTAGAAAAGAAAGCCAACAAAAACTAGAGGCTCTAGCTAAGCATCCTGCACGCTGTATTCTACAGATAGCAAAGGCTGTGCAATTTAAATCTGTAATCCCTTCCCAAGCAAAGAGGCTTTTGCAATAGCACAATCTGGATGTCACCAGCATATGAATAGGCATCTTGGGACTGCTCTGGAGAGCAGAGGTCAAAGTTTAGTGATGTATGTAGTTGTCTCCCTAATGGGTCTTATTGATTATTATCCATAGAAACAAGCAACGTCTCCAAATCTACCTCCCTCTTCGTGCTAGATGCTGCAACCAAGAAAAAACACCTTGATCTTCGAGCTCCATGCAGTTTGTAGAATGTCAAAGCCTGTGATGAGGAAAAACAGGGAGTGGCTGAATAGAGTGATGAAACACAGCAAGGGGAAAATGGTAAATACACCTGTGCAATACCTGCCAAGCAATGATACATGGGAGCAGAGTGTCATAAGATAATATCTAATAAAATAACAATTAAAAAAAAGTTAGGATAACATGAGGGAGGGGAAGAGAAACCAACAAGTCACCATTGTAATTCAATCACCTAAGTAAATTGCGTGTCATGGAAGGGGCTTAAAAGCCCCAGTACAGCTAGAGCCAAATTCACACTTGCCCAACCACAGGTATCCCAGCAGTCTTAAATATTGCAGTCGAATTGTCATATCTGTGATACAGAACGGTGGGAATGAGTTGGTATCTTCATACCACAGGCACAGTGCTGTTGTGGAAGCTTCAATGGGAGAGCAAAAGTAGAAAAAGCACCAGGACTGGACCATAAGTATCAGTGCTATCTTTTCCTATCCTGGAGGGCGCTGCTGTGGCAGTCAGCCAGCACGGTTGTTTGAGTAGAGCCATCTCAGGTGGGACCCCCTTTGCGAGACTAAGCTGATAAATAAGCAAGGGTAAGGGTGATTATCAAATCTCTTCAAACTTCCGGAGTTTGCAAGATAGAGCCAGAGAAAGTGGGCTTGCTTTGTACTTCTACTTGTGGCTGCTGCTGGAAACTGGAAGTGAGGGGGAAGACACAAACACCAACCCTGTCTACAGTATTTCAGATTCTCAGAATAAATCCCATTTGCGTTCAGGGTGGCAGCAAGGCCCTGGCTCTCCCTGGAGATGTTTGCCCACCTCTGTAGGGAGACACAAGTTCATTGAAGCAGGCCTGAGATCTGGCCGTCTGCTCTGGCCATCCTCAGCCTCACCCGTCTCACAGCTTGCAGGCTGAAAAGGGGCGAAGGAGGTTGGCAATGCCACAGGGACCCAACACTGGTCAGTAACAGCCACCGGTCACCCACCAGTGCCAGACACCAGTTCCTGGGCTACTTCCTGCACAGTCACCCTGGCATGCAAACATATGGGATGTGGAAAAGCCTCCCTGCAAGAACTCCACGCACACACTCCTGCCACCTCGTAGTGAGACCACCATGCAGGGCAGGGATGAAGCAAGGCGTGCTGCCCATCAGATGACCACATAGGTGACTCCTGCTCCTGGCTCTGTGGGAGCTAGCACAGGTTATATAAACCTAGTTATAGAATCATAGATTCTTTTAGGTTGGAAAAGACCAACTCTTCACCTAGCACTGCCAATATCACCACTGAACTATGTCCCTAAGCACCTGTCCACACATCTCTTGAATCCCTCCAGGG
>NW_010264946.1:0-1553 GCF_000690775.1 Eurypyga helias | reverse complement strand
CCTGCATCCGGCTCTGGGGCAGGATGTCTGCTCATTGTGCTGCCCTCAGGATCCGGTTCTGGGGCAGGATCTGTGCTCCTCAGGATATCTCCCGTCCCAAAATCTCCTGAAGGATGTGTTGTCCATCTGGTACCTCCTGCATCCAGTTGTGGGGCAGGAACTGTGCTCCTTGGGGTACCGCCTTGGGTTCCCCTCAGGACCCAGTTGTGGGGCAGGATCTGTGCTTCTCGGGGTACCCTCAGGAACCAGTTCCACTGGGGGATGTCCGCTCATCGTGGTGCCCTCAGGACCCGGTTCTGGGGCAGGATCTGTGCTCCTTGAGGTGTCACCCATCCCCAAATTTGCAGCACCCTCAGGATCCAGTTCCGAGGCAGGATCTGTGCTCCTTGGTGTACCCTCTGGAACCGGTTCCACTGGGGGACGTGAGGTCATCACGGTGCCCTCAGGACCCAGTTGTGGGGCAGGATCTGTGCTCCTTGGGAGACCTTCAGGACCTGGTTCTGGGGCAGGATCTGTGCTCCTTGGGGTGTCACCCATCCCCAAATTTGCAGCACCCTCAGGATCCAGTTCCGAGGCAGGATCTGTGCTCCTTGGGGTACCCTCAGGACCCTGTTGCGGGGCAGGATCTGTGCTCCTTGGGGTGTCACCCATCCCAAAATCCACTGAAGGATGTGTTATCCATCTGGCATCTTCTGGAACCAGTTCCAGGGTAGGATCTGTGCTCCTTGGGGTACCCTCAGGACCCTGTTGCGGGGCAGGATCTGTGCTCCTTGGGAGACCCTCTGGAGACAGTTCCACTGGGGGCCGTGCGGTCATCACGGTGCCCTCAGGACCCAGTTGTGGGGCAGGATCTGTGCTCCTCGGGGTATCTCCCATCCCAAAATCTGCTGAAGGATGTGTTGTCCATCTGGTACCCTGTGGATCCAGTTGTGGGGCAGGATCTGTGCTCCTTGGGGTACCCTCTGGAACCGGTTCCACTGGGGGACGTGAGGCCATCGGGGTACCCTCAGGACCCAGTTGTGGGGCAGGATCTGTGCTCCTCGGGGTATCTCCCATCCCAAAATCCGCTGAAGGATGTGTTGTCCATCTGGCACCTCCTGTTCCCAGTTTTGGGGCGGGACCTGTGCTCCTCATGGCACCCTCATGGCACCCTGGCTCTCCCAGGTCCTGGTTGCTCCATGCGGGGTCACCTGCTGGGACCACCACGGTGGGGGCCACGTCCTGCCTCGCCCTGGGCCTGGTGACCTGCCGGGCACTGCCGGGGTCCAGCTCCACGCCGGCTTGGCTGGTCCCAGCGGGATCCGGCGCTCCTGGACGTTGGGAGAGCGGGATCCCAGCAGGATCCTGCCCCCCCTTGGGCTCGGCACCATGTGTGGTCCCAACCGAACCTCCTCCTGGTGCTGTCTGGGGGGTCTGGCTGGTCCCAGCGGGAATCCATCCAACTTTGGGCCGGGTGATCCGCACGGTTGGATCCTGCCCTGCTTTGGGCTGGGCAACAGGGATGATACCGACTGGATCCCATCCCGCCTTGGTCCTGTTGGTGCCAGCTAGAT
>NW_010264945.1:21565-22136 GCF_000690775.1 Eurypyga helias | reverse complement strand
AGGTTGGGGTTGCGGTTTGCGAGCTCTCCTGCCTGCCTAAAAGTGCCACGGAGGGAAGAGCTCTGGGTCACTGGGAACCTAAATAGGCATCGTGTACGTCGAGGGGCTGGTTGCAATGATGTACTTCCTGCCGGAGATGCAAATCTTTAAGGCAGTGAAGGGGGAAAAGTTGGATAATGGTGACGCTTTACACCCAAATCTCTAAATTCTGCTGGCTGAGCAGAGCAGGCGCCTAAACCATGAATCCCTGTGTGTTCGGGCTCCTTGGTGCCACAGCTGAGCGCGGACCACTGCCCTTTGCTCTTCCCTTCCATCAGGGCCAGCACCTGCCTGCTCTCAGAGCCAGCACCCCACCGCCTGCGAAATCTAGTGTCTGAGAAGCGCGGGTACTCGTCGCTTGCATCCTCAGTATCCCCTGGCATTGTGAACATTTAGCTTTGGCTTGGCCAGTCCTATGTTCCGTTTTCCTACAATCCCGCTCCAGATGAGGCAACGTGTGGTTTTGTATGAAAGTCCCAATTTCTTGGTGTTCCGCTGCTTGGTGCAATTGCATGGTAGAGCTGCACATCTT
>NW_010264945.1:5058-21510 GCF_000690775.1 Eurypyga helias | reverse complement strand
CCGATCTAGCCTCTGGATTTTGCTGACCTTAGTAAATCCACAGCCACAAACTGTACTATTGCAAGAAAATAGGTGATTACTTTAGTTCCCTTTCGCCATGAAAGCATGGAGCCCATATATCCAACAATGAGAACACTGCACAAGGACTACTTTGGCAAACGTATTTTATTAAAATCAACCTTAGGTTTGCTTTTTGGTATCATACCTTCCTGTGATACTACGTAGATGTTTGGATGTATGTGTCATCTAAAAGTTTGGAATAATTCAGGTCAAAATGTTTCACGATAATCGAACTATACACATCTGTGCATATATACCAGATATGTATAATGAAAAAGATGAGCTTAATGCAGTTAACGAGGTACGTAAAATGCAATATAAGCATTCCCACAGGTAGCAATGAGATTTCTGATGAACGAGGAGAAAATTGGGTGAATTGAGGCAAGTAATAGTTTACAATCATAAATAAAGTTGGCGGCGTTAAAACCAATATTCTGGAAATGGGCTGAATCCATGGCAGGCGGGTGGTTTCCCACGAGCCAAGCTCTCATTGGCTCTGAGCGGCAGCCCCTGGCTTGGACCACAGCTTCTTCTCTTTGTCCTCCACAGGAGCGGTTTGGGTAGTCCTTCGTGCCGGCTGTCCCGGGCCGAGTCGGAGTTGAGGTGCCGTGTCCCAGGGGGCAAGCTGTGCAGTGACAGAGGCAGATGCGAGTGTGGAGTCTGCATCTGCCAAGTGACCGAGTCCGGCAAATACTACGGTCCACTCTGCGAATGCCACGACTGGGTGTGCGAGATCTACGATGGGAAGGTCTGTGCAGGTAAGGAAGCTGCCATGGTGACAGAAGCTTGGAAAATTTGAGAGTTTATATTATAACCAGGAATATGTTGGGAACACAGCACACTGACACAGTAGAGACGTGTACAGAGTAGATACAGAGGGAGTATGTGTGTGTCCCTGAACCATGACTCTAAATGGGATTGTGGGCACATCCCAGGGTTTCACCAGATTAAAGGATACAAGCCAAAGGCATTATCTTTGCCATAAAATGGGACTTTGCCCAGAGCGAGCTTCATCTGCAGCAGAGGCAAAAGCAGGATTTCCTTTGAGGTGGAGGGTCTGCAAATTGCGTTTTAAGTCTAACACAGGACTCAATATTGCTTGCATTTTTCATACAATATTGAACTGCATTTGAACTCCTTGCCTAATTATGGCATATGGTATCTACCAAGGCTTTCAACTCTCTCTGAACAATCAGTTTTGTCTGTAATTATTTTTTTTTTTTCTTCTCCTGATATGAGGAAGAAGGTTTACTGTAGCAGGTAACCACACTGAGGGCATATGAATAGGAAAAATCTGTTTTTCTCTAAGTAATGATAATGTTTTCCAAAGGCAGACTTGAAACAATGTAATTGTATTGTGGTTTCAGAGATTTCCCCACTGACACTGTATTCTTTAATGACAGATGAAATAACATACATTTCTAGGGCAGAATTTAGTCTCTCCCGGTTGTTGGAACACGTCGCTTAGTTTGCATCTAAACATTATCGCTCTTTCATCTTTCCAGCTGTCTTTACTTAACTTTCTGGGCTATTTCAGTCAGATTTTGGACTTTTTTTTTTTTTTTAAGCAGCTTAGAATAGGATTTTAGAAAAAAGCAGGGAGAAGAAATGCCATCACATTCCTAAGGGGATTCAGCTTGGAGCTCGATGAAAGGAGCCACAAGGGTACTTCATTTCTAGTATCCCTGCTTCAACAGCTTTACCAGATTCACACTAACGTGTCAGCTTTTCAGGCCAAAAACTGCAATTAGGTCAATGGGAATGTTACAGGAATTCTGTTAGTAAGAGGATAATACAAATGCATTCCACCAGTGGGTTTGGCAACTTTTGTAGGAAAAAAAGAGCAACTTATTTTAGCAACAATGTAGCTAAGAATAAGAAGTCCAATAATAACATGAAAAGATGAAGGGTGGGATTATGGGAAAAATATTTGCATTTGGCACCTATGACTTGAAAGTTTTGTGGAGAAACTAATTTATAGACTCTCTAGTTAGCAGTGTTAAATCCAGTTATATAAGCAATATTGGTGTCTGACGATCA
Source organism: Eurypyga helias (assembly GCF_000690775.1). Classification (NCBI taxonomy): domain Eukaryota; kingdom Metazoa; phylum Chordata; class Aves; order Eurypygiformes; family Eurypygidae; genus Eurypyga; species Eurypyga helias. Next base: position 19,410 of record NW_010264945.1, on the reverse strand, counting down.
TTTCAGTGCTTTGCTGTCCCAAATGTGAATTTTCTGATTAGTGGTGTGATTGCAATATGCGAACTGTTGTTGCTGGGTAATTGTATAAAGTGAAACTGAAAACTCCTTCAATTTTAATATTTTGCTACAAACCCCACACTATTATGTTCCTGTTAATGTCATGAGCAGTGGCTGCAAGTTTTGTCAGTGCTTTGGAGGGAAAGGGTGCTGACAGGATCAACAAACCCAAGAGATTTCTAACAATATTTAGCCTTTGTGTAGCACTTCATGCAACTGTTCAAAGATGTGAATGTTAAATGACTAAACATTTTTTAGAAAAACAACTTTTTGTAGTTGTCACCTTTGGTAGCTGGAGTATTGAAGCCACGCTACCACTGAGATGTCAAATAATTTAAATTCACCCTTCTGGAAAACAAGCAGTGAAAAATTCAGTACAAAGTCATGGGGAGGGAAACAGCTGTGAAGGGCCCAGGGTTTTTATTTGTTTGGTCTGTTTTTTTGACAACAATGATGAAAGTCTAGCTGACTTTGTTGGAGTGCAGGGCTGACCAACACTGCAAGAGAGTGGCCCTGGGTAACCCCTTCAAGGCTGGGACATGGGGTGGACCCATGTGGTGAAACTCCTCCTTTCAGGCTGTGCTCCCTGCCCTCTTTGTGATGTTTTTAGTCACTTAACTTTAAGCTGTGTGTATATGGGAGGAAGAGAGAATAGGAAAGACCTAGTATAGCTGGCAGGAAACTGGTCCTTATGTTGTATGCCCCCACCCAACCCTTCAATAAACCGCATCTTGTGATGTTTCTTAACGTTACACCACCAAGCTGATTTCCCATGTATGACATACTTTCCTTTCAGTGCATTTTTGAGCACATTTTTTGAGTCAATGATGACATCGCACCTCTCCTGTAGGGACGGGCTGAGAGAGTTGGGCTTGTTCAGCCTGGAGAAGAGAAGGCTCCGGGGAGACCTTATAGCACCTTCCAGTACCTGAAGGGGCTACAAGGAAGCTGGGAGGGGACTTTTTACAAGGGCCTGTAGTGACAGGACAAGGGGTAATGGGTTTAACTGAAAGAGGGGGGATTTCGATTGTGAAGAATTTCTTCCTGATATCCAGAGAGGGTGGTGAGGCACTGGAACAGGGGTTCCAGAGAAGCTGTGGATGCCCCATCCCTGGAAGTGTTCAAGGTCAGGCTGGATGAGGCTTGGAGCAACCTGGTCTGGTGGAAGGTGTCCCTGCCCATGGCAGGGGATTGGAATTAAATGATCTTTGGGGTCCCTTCCAACCCAAACCATTCTATGATTCTATTGTGTTTCCTTTTGGAGAATAGCCAAAATGTCTTACTGCAGTTCTAATCCTGTTTCCTTTTTCCTACTTATAATTTGATATTTACTGTTCTATTTCATTTCTGGTCTCTCCTGATGAGTACAACAATAATAACTGCTGAGTGGTACCACATAGAGAACTTCCAGACACTAATTACATTTTTTCTTTAGAAAGCCATGGTATTTGGGATAATGCTGTTTCAAGCGAGCTACTTTTCAAGCTGCCAGATTGATGCCTTTTTCAAGTGACTGATGTCTAATCAACAGTGATGTTCATATCCAGAATTCGACAAGCAGAGTTGTTGGTGTCACTCGTGCCAAAGATAACCGTTTTTCCCTGCCATTCAGTTCAGATATACCTCCATATCCCTCCTTTTTCCCAAGCTAAACAAAGTGCTCACTCAATATGCAGCTCATTATCTTCAAGGCAGTTTCTAGATCAGATTCACCTCCTGGACCAGTCATTGAACACTCATATTCTGAAGAGGGAATGCCTGAAGATAGAGAAGATATCCATCTGTTTATGATTTTCTTATCACCTTGTATAAGCAATGGAAAAATGGTTATGTCATGGATAATGAAGAAGAGCAGATACAAATGTCTCTGACCTTTTACTCTCCCTTGAGACTTCGCTGTTCTATTCCACTTCCATGATGTTTCCAGGTGCTTTGGAGGGAATTGTGATAATTTTTTTGCCTTTTATCCCACTGAGACAGATAAAGCAACAGGTGACCTCTCATGGAATCAGAAACAAAGAAGAGAGAAATGAAGTGCTGTCATCTGAGTTACTGAGTCCACTGGCCTCCTCAGTCGCCTTTTTGTCTGCCTGCCATATCATGGGGTGTAGGGGAAAGAACAGTCGTGTCCCAAAGCTGTCATTCACTTTGCAACGTTCCTGACATCTTTATTTTGTCATTTGCTCATGGTCTTCAAGGTGCTAAGAGGAGGAAGACTTGCAAAACATTGAATCAAAATACCAAAAGATTCATGCTTCATTCAGGGCAGGCAATGCATTTGTTGCTGTTTATATGCAAATAGTAGTTCTGACCTCAAACAGTTTTATGTTGCCTCAGGCTTTCTTAGCATAATTGGAGCCTGTGTTGTATGCATAGGAAAGTGGAATGTGGCACTAATTCCTATCACATCCCTGTTTGATATCTATTTTTCGGTGGTTTTGCAATGTAGAGGAAAATAGATTTTTGTGATTTTTTTTTTTTTTTTTTGGTTAACTGTGTCTAAGATTAATGAAGATTGAAAAAGTAAACTAAGTGTAGACTTCGATGGCCAAGTGAAGTGAGAACACTCTAGATGATCCTAAAGAACAAACCATGGAAATTGCCAGCTGGGACATGAGACAGTCTGATTGAACTGCTAATAGCTGGTGAGGTCAAGGGGAAGATACGATTCAGTGGCAGAAGAAAAAGAAGAAGAGGAAGAAGAAGAAGGGTCCTCTTTTCTCTCAACTCTATTAATCTTTGTTTATACAGAGTTACTAAGAATTATAGACAATTTTCCTTCCAAACTAAAATATCTTTTACAACTACTGAATACTAGTGGCACTGTGTGATTTACCACTGTCATAAGCAGTTGCTGGGGAACTTTTGTTTTCACAGTTCAGGTCAGTGAAAGATTTTCCTGTTTCTTTCTCCAAAGCTGTACTTGCTGTAAGTGCTGTACCTATTTTAAGACTTGTTCAGAAAAGTAATGGCAGTGTTTGTCATAGATTTTCACAGCCAGAAGTGTTATCATAGTTATGTGAAGGACAGAAAGGTATCACTGCCACTATTTTCTGCTCTGAAAGGCTTTAAACTATGCAGAGAACACCAGTGAAAATTAAATTAACAAGGAGTGGATGTAGAAATACAAGATAAATCCAAATTAAAGTATTGATCTAGTAAATAGTTATGCATCCATGTGAGTATATTTGATATATGAACCGATATATTAATTGGAGAGATTTAAGAAACTGAGAATGGAATTTGGAGAACATTTTGAGCTGAGAACAGCCCTTTGCACAAAGGCCGAATAGTGGTTTTAGGCAGAGCTATCTTGGTTGAGTAGGAAATGCTCTAACAAACTGTGTCCTTGTATTTGTATTGAAGGGAGGTCTGAGACACTGATTTTTCATTGAGCAGCTTTTCTTGCTAAAAGTGTGAAGAAAAGCCAGTCTGTGACCTGTATTGATCACCATTTGATCCAGGGCTAAATTCAAAGCCCTAGATTTTGAGAACAGGCCTCTTGTCTACCAGAGGCCGTATTTGTGAAGATTCAGCTGTGACACCTGTGGTCACTGGAATCACAGCCTCCGAAAAAGGCCAAGTTAAAAATAGGGCAGGAGTCTATTGATGAAAATGGAGGTTGTAGTTCTTTTCTGACCTGGTTTGCTTTAGTGTGGATTTCAGAACTTGGTTTAAGTGACACTTACTCCTGGAGCAGGGACTTGTAGGTGTGATAATAGGATAGGTATTAATTCCATAACAGGTCCCCCAGATTCTAGTAGGAGTGAAGTTGTGATAGCAGAGACCTCATTGTGGGCTTGTTGCCTTGCTAAGTGCCTGGGTCCCAGGCAGGCTTACAAAGCACAAGCTAACGCACATATTATTCTCAGCTTTATGCTGTTAGTACCTGATCCAGGTAAATCAAGCAGCCCTCAATACATCTACAGTTGCTGTAGTTCCAAAAGCAGCGTGTACGTTCATAGCAGTGGTGACCAAGGCATGAGAAGGCAGCTGGGAGAGAGGCACCGTGAGGGAGATTACTAGAAGGGAGGCATTTTTAAAGTATGTTATTAAATGATTTGTGGCTAAATGCCTAACCCTCATTTTGAGCACCTTTAGTCCTTTGTCCCTTTTCATCAAAAGCACTTACATGCAGATATTACTCATGGAAAATGTGTGCTAGTTTAAAAACTAAGAGTAAGTACACTGGGCATGCAAAAGGACACCACAGGACATTTGCATCAACTGACACAGCTGGAATGCAGCCCCCCTGGCCATCATCAACAGCACAGCACGTGGGGAGCAGCATCTCCTTCACCTTTTGCCCTTCTTTAGATTTCGGTGACAAGCTTATATGTTGCAGAGAAAAAGCAAACCTTTATGCAAGTTTTGACTATGTAAGTGAGTGTTCTGAAGTGCATTTGAATTTGTATACTATTCATAGGCTGATAATGAACTAAGGTCCTTTTTTATTTATTTGAAAACATGCCCTTTATGACAAAACTGCTTTCACAGACTGAACTCTTGTATGATGCTTATGTTGCATTATCATTAATATAGAAAAGATACAGATGATAGAAAATAGATGGCGTGCTTAATGTTACAGAAGAGCATATTAATGATCTTACAATTGTTCTCATGACAGCCTTTGTCAGACAAACTGACTGGCTTGGAAAGATTTTATATGCCTGTTTAAAGTTTTATTGTTGATAGCTGGTCCTGTAAGGGGCTTCAAACCATCCATCTCTTCTGTCACTGGACTGTAGACCTTCCCGTGCAGGTGTTCCCAGCCAGTTTTTCTGGACAAGAAACAGGTCACTGATTAGAAAGGCTTCCACAGGCCTTTTTAGGAGGAAAGAACACACTGCTAGTGCTATCCCAGGAAAAAAGGCAGTTTGTGCCTAAAAAGGACTGCTTGGATTCCATGTGAAGGAGGACTTCAAAGTATGTATGTGGTACTGTAACTAATCAATTTTTTAACTGGTGTGTGTGATGGAGACAGGCCACGTTACTTAGTGGTGCACTTCAGTTGTATTGCTGGAGTAAAATTTCCTTCAGACCTGGAAGGACTAGGAAGAAAAAGGCAAAGGTGAAAGATTTTTTTCTTTGAATTCTTCAAGATTTTTCACTTTTCCCTAGAAAGAGGGGATTGTTGTGGCCCAAACCACTTGCAAGTCTTGCTCATAGCTGTAATTCTAGATGGAAAAGACACATATCAAGATCCAGTGAGATGTGTGTTGTCTACTTCTCTGCTCCAAGTCTGAGTGGGTAATGAAAAAATCTTTTAAACGGCTATATAAAATCTTCCTTTCCTAGTGATGGAGTCTCTATTTGCAGATGAGGATTTGTTGGTACATAGAGAGTGGACTGAAACACAAGTTAAGCAGTTACATGATTAGATTCTTACATGAAGAGGAATAAAGCTCCAAGAGAGTTTATTTTTAGATGTACCTGTCCCCTTTCCTAAAAGAGCAATTACATTCCTAAAGCTCTTAAGACCTGCTTCACCCTTCCACTTGTCCACCTGAGTAGTAGCAGCAATATAAGCCAGGGCATTTTCTTGCCAGTGGCTTAAAGAGTGACAGTCAGAGCCTTTGAAGGCATATCTGGGGCATTTTATGAGGAGAGTGACTGGAGTGCCAACTCTGGCACTGGCAGGAATAAACTGAGTAATAACTGTGATTTGGAAAATGTTACAGCCCAACGCTATTGCCTTGGCTGCAGCATGCAGCAGCAGATGTTATATTTGGAGCACCTGGTTGCAGTATGAAATTTCTGAGGGCAATGTTGGGGATGGGGAGAGGCAGAAGCAGGCTGCAGGAGAATCCTCCTGTGCCCCAGACAGACTGCCATAGTCCACCTTCCTGTCTTGCTTCTTCTAGTCCTCTACTTCCAGCAGCTCCAGTTTAGTCTTTTAAACCAGGTGGTGTCAGTCATTTTGAATATTGGGAATGTTAGATCCACAGTTAGAGGCTACTGAATACAAAAATAGTTATTTTAAAGCATTTTTCATGTTTTACATGTAATTTCTTATTTAATTAAAAGGATTTATTAAAGTTATTTAAATCTTGAAGTTCTACTGAACTTCTGAATACTACTAACTAACAATACTACTGAATTGTTTCTTCCTATGTATGCAAGTGGGAGTAGCTCGCATGTTTCCAGCTTAATAACGTTCCACTTACAAATAAGAAGGTTAATTTGTATCGGGTCAATCCCACAGGGAATCAACCAGTTTGATCATTCAGAATATTCTGAAACAATTTTGATTCATCAAGCTAAGAGTAACCCATTTTCAAAGCTATTGCAGAATGATAGGCTTTTAAACAGAAAGAATGTTTTAAGTTCGTATCCTTTTAAGCTTACCATGAAAAGATTATAAAGCAATGTTGACAGCTGCAGGTGCCGTGACATGCCTGGTAGACTGTGTTCCAGAGAACATTCCTGAAAATGGTGTTTTTTAAAGTCATGCTTTGAAGGATTACTGGAGAAGTTCTGACCTCTGACTTCAGGTGCAGGGTGAAATGGAGGACAAACAATTTAATCTTAGGAGTATACTTCGAGAAGGTCCAAATCATGCTGAACAGTGGCAATGCCATGACAAAACGCCGTATGAGAAGATGTTGCAGTGTGTTTCACCTGAATGCTTTTGCAGAATTGTCCCTCTTAATCACTGCATACTTTACATGTAAAAAACCACTTAGACGGACTCCCAGAACATGCAGCACTTTTACCCTAACAATTTGGACTGGCTTGGTTCTTTCCCAGGCAGTTTTGAAACTGGAAAGAATAGCGGCAATGAATTAATTGTACAACTGTAGTCTGACTTGCAGTGATAAAGCTGAGACCTTCCTTCACAGAATCATAGAAGTCAGCATTACACATTTATTTAGCTTTTTGTCTGCTACCTTTGTAGTCAGGTAAATTCTGTGGTAAGCAGACAACCAGGAAAAAATGTATTTACAATCAGAAAATGGTCATGAAACACTTCATTTGGTTACTGTTGTAGGACTGGTACTTCTAATAATGATCTTTTGAAAGAATTTTTTTAATTCTCACTTCTGTTTCAAGCCACAGACGATTCTCATCACAAACATGGCAAGTGTGATGAAGCACAACTCCCAGTTTGTGCTTAGGAAGAGATCCAGGCGCCAGCTATCACAGAAAGAAAATTGCCCATCACATCCAGAATAGGCAGTTTCTCTAGGTGGGAACTGAGAATGTAGGAGCAGTTGCAATTGAATACAGCTGCTTTCCATTTATGTAGGTTTGACTGTAGTCTGTTTGTGCCTATGTTTTATTTAAGTCAGAAAGCCCAAGTTTAATTTTTACAATTATTCTTTATTGGGGGGGGAAAAAAAAAAGGAAAAAAGATCACTTTTAGCTGATCCAGCTGCCATTTAGCTTCTTAAACTTAGCTGATTCAGTCACTACAGCTTAACCTAAGGCTGGTGTACCCTGGAGAGCTTTTGGAGCAATGTCCTTCCTGCTTCTGCTACTGAAAAATCATGGGAGTAACCCAGAACAAACCTGTTCCTTCACCAACTGCAGATACAGTGAACTTCTCTTTCTCAAAAATACCCCTTCTCACTCCCAGGGCTTTAAGGCAATGTCGTGCAGTGAGAGGGATTTATGCATTTCCTACTGCTTTTTTTCCCCTAGACTGCTTAATTATTTGAAGCATAGAGGAGAAATGTTAGATCGTATCATTAGCATTGGTTTTAAACTCCTTTCCTTTGTATGTGGCCTCTTCTAGAAAGAGAAGCTTAACTGTGACACAAATTTGTATAACACAATAAAAAATAATTGTGCAAGCTCTTTTCAAGGTTTATAATGCTTAACTTCCTACCAGCTTTGTGTATGTGACGCACAAATACAAGAAAAAATTGATTGGATATGGGATTGGCAAATTTACCAAACCCCAGTCATGTACTTCGTTAGATTTAGGAGTGGATCCTATCACTCATCTCTACTCTTCAGGTTAAAAAAAATGTTTTAATAAAAGCAAAGGGTGTGACTTCTTTTTTTTGGGGTCTAAACAGAAGCCTGTGTTTTCTGGTGACAGAAGTCTACTGAAATCAATACAGTTATGCCAACAGAGAATTGGTCTCACAACATTTACTTCCCTTGTTTGACCAGAATCTCCAGCTAATAGCTGACAATAGTCACAACAGCATCATACAGATGCTGTCATTTACCTGCAAATGGTAATGGTGAAACAATAGTAACAATAATGAGATCTCCAAAGTTTAGGATGTTTTTAAGCTTGACAACATTTTTACATGATTTTCTGTTTTGTTTTCCTTCTGTGTATTGTAGTACTTTAAAGAGTTACATGTTACTCAGCAGTAGATTGACAGGACCTTTACCAAAATAAATTTTCTCCAGACTGGCAGAGTTGGACTTAACAGAAATAAGACTTCTGTGTGAAAACATTCTGATAAAAGAAAACCAATCTTTCAAAGTGTTAGACTCTGCTGTATTAATTAACAGATCAGTTATACTGACAGAACTCTCCCAAGTTTTATTAAATGGGCTGCTGATTTAGAAAGTCGCAATAAGATTAAGATTTTGTAATTGGATGAGCAGGGTAAGTGTCAATCCCCTCTCCCCTTACCATCTTACTACTTTTGTATACGAGTTCTGTCAGATTTTGCTTTGTAAATAAGAAAATTCCATTTTAATTGCAACTGTCAATTGCTTAAATGTGTGTCTGCTAGGCTTATGTGCAGGTTATAAGAGATTTTATTTACAGATATTATCCAGAAAATATAGCATGATTTCTCTGTAAGTGATTTCAAAGAAACATATCACATGAGAACTTTCTGAATTAAGTTCTTGCAGGAGAACATCTTGGAGGCTATATCTAAATAATACAATGACCGCAATCTTAATTTTACTTCATGGGTGCCTATCAAAAGAACTCATGTTTAGAGGTTTTTAAAGTAATCTTCCTCTGCCTGGGACACCATTCATCAGGTTCTTTCAAAACAAGTGCATAGTTTCCCTGATCCTTCATGGGCTTTCTGTCATCTGTCTTTTGGGGTGTCAGGTGCTGTCTTGGCTTTTCCTCCGTATTTTTCTGTATGAGCAGTGGTTGCCAGCCCCACTCTGAACATTTTGGTTATCTTCAATTGCCAAACTGTTTTTTCCTAGTTCCAGCCCCTGTTCTCAGAGTCTTTCCTGCTTTTTGGGTGCTCTTTATCTGGCCCAGTTCCTTGACACTGCTCTTCACAGATTTCCTAACCCAGTCCTCTGGCTCATCAAAGAACAGCTTCCATGAGGACCCAGGTAGTATTTAGACCCACCTTGGCTCTCTTTACTCTTCTTGGTGGCTCCTTCTCAAACCAATGCACTCCGCTCTCATACTTGTAGAAGTTAACCACAGTTACATGAAATTAAATACTGCTTCCTAGCTTATCCTTTATTCATGCGGGTGTTGTTCACTCATAGAGGCTCCTGGTAAGGTATGAATCCAAACCACAGAATCTTTAAAATAAGCATGAATCAGGTGTATGCTGCAGTATCATCATTTCTCTCTGCCTCACCCCCTTCACCTTTCTGGAGTGGGTGGCAAAACACACTGAAATTCTAGTTTATTTTAGTTACTGGAAATCATCTTTGCATTGCTTTTTTTTATTCCCAAGAGAGAGAATGTTTTTGACCATAGTAAAAAAGCTTGTCTTAAGGAGACTGTGGAATCTCTGTCACTAGAGGGTTTAAGAACTGATTAGACAAATATCTGTCAGGAAGGATCAACACACACTTTTTGTGCCTCCAGGCATAGAAATGAGCCAGATGATGTCTTCCAGAGGACTCTTTGAGGCTGTTTTTCTTTGATGCTGCTGTGAAACCAATTCTCAGCCTGATGTTCGGCCTTAGTGAGGAGGATGTGTGGTAGTATAATCATAATTTTTGCCATGCTATCATGTTTCCAAATACAATAATTTATTGAAAGGGATGCATAACCATTGATTTTAATCTGTTAAGACTAAGAGCATTCATCTTTTTCAGTTTTTATAATAATACTTTATAAAATATGGGTGTCTGTTTCAAGTTCCTAAATGACTACATTTCTAAATGACCACTAGCAAGTGTCTAAACAGGAATGATCCTTGGAAAAATCTTGCTTGTTTTAAGTTTAAGCATCTTTTCAACAGAGAGGCATAAACTAATGCTTTCCAGAGATAAGTTGTGGATTCACTTCTGTGACAAGCTCAGAGTCATGGAAAACATTTTTTTATTCAACCCTTGTAATTTGATGGAAAGTTAGCAGTGGAAGGATTAAACAGGAACATTTCTTTTTTTTCATTTGCTCTGTTTAAACAAATAGATTCTAAGTCATGCACTGACCACTTGGATACATGGTAAAAATGTACAAAACAGAAAGGAAAAGTGAATGGTTGTCCTGCAGTTTGATGTAGGATAATATAGACCATGACCAGAATTATATTCTAGAAGCTCCTTATGCTTAGTGGCTCCATTGAACAGTAAATAACATAATTCCTACTTAAACAGGAACCACATCTGTTCTGCACTTTTCAGTGGAAGTAAATATGCAAAAATGTTTCGTCAGATAATGAAAAAAGGGTAGCAAGTAGTATTACATTGCTAATAAACTTACAGAAATAGGTAATTTTTTTAAGTGCTGCCATGCATTCCCTATATTGTCTCAGTGCAGCATTATAACATCCAGAAAGTTAATTATTCTTGGACAGCAATCAACTGACACCTGTGTTGATAGCTGGAAACATTACCTAAATTGATGACAATTCAAAAGATGTTGCCATTGTGGGGATGCAACAATTCTAGCAACCTGATTTCTTTCATATCAATAGGAATTGGTGAATCGCCCCTACTGTTCACCTTCTTCACCTTAAAAACACATATTCACAGGGTAATGCTATATACACAGCTTACAGCACAGGTCTGTATGAATGTTTCTTCTTCCTTCTTTCACTCTGTTGGTCTTGTGTGTTGCCTAGGCACGTGGTCTTCATCACACTTCTTGTGCACATTTGTAAGAAGGAAACGGGGAGTTCCACCTCCCCAGAAAACTTCCTCAGTCTTCTCTTTTTCTCCAAGAAATATGAAAATATTGCTACATGACTTTTCCTCCCTTCAGGCGAGTCCTTCATGGAGCTGTGCTATGTTTTTGCTGATATTGTGTCATTCAATTATTGTTTGCTGCTGAGAAGCAATGATTTCAGAAGCTGCTATAACGGAAAGATTTGCATTTCTGGACTGTGTATTCTATAGAACCAAATAACTGTGGTGCTTAACATTTTTTTGTTAGTTTAGCCTCAAAAGAAAAACCAGTACTTTCGGGGGGTGATGTTACCACATCTGTACTGTGTGACAGAATTGTCACCTTGCAAGTGTAGTGATGGAGGCTGCTGTTAAGAGTCACATTGTGTCTTGGCATGATGGTCATTCCCACCGTACACTAGAAGCCTTTCGCTCTGTCGTTCCTCCCCATGTGAGTCACATAAGTGGTTTTAAATGTCTTTTAGTGAGTCATATAGTATTGCTGATGGCTAGTTTTGCTAATTCTGTCCCTACTTTAATGTCACTACATACAGAGTCTCTTTGCTACCTAAACGCTAACGTTTCATTTGGTCATCTACTTGACACCTTTATAAGTACTTGCTTTCCATAAGTGCACACTTTTTTTCTTTTTTTTTTTTTTCGTAGCAATGTCAAAACCTCAAGCTTTTGTTTGTATTCTGAACTGTCAGTTTGATTTTTTAAATCCTTTTTCAAAAATGGATCAGACTGAGCATTATGTTGGCTGCATACCTCCAAACACCTTCTGGCAAGCATCAGAAGCCAAGAGTTCTTCTCTACCGCGGCTTAGTGCTTGGCTGAAAAAGAATCAAAACGCATATAGGAAATTTAGTGTGGTAAAAGTGAGAAGAAGAAAAGGATGGAAGGTTGGAAACAAATGTAAAGACTTCATATACAAGCAGCAGCTGGAATGTATCAGACTACATGCAGTACAAAGTGTTCCTCGGAACAGGAAAATGTAGGTCTGTTGTAACAGCCACAGTTTTTACACAGTGAATTAATTTTGTGATGATAGCATTTTCAAAATGCCTAACCCTGTGGTTTCATTCAGCCTATAAATGAAGGAGACTAATGCGTGAGGACACTGTGCATGTGGTATAGAAAGAGGAGACTAAACTGGCAGATGCCAAAAACCGATAAGGAAATACTAAACACCTTTCCAGACAAACAGCTAGGCAGGAAAATCCTATTCTAAACAGTTGGATGGACAAGATACATTTCTGGAAGAAATGTGGGAGAGTGCCAAAAAAGATGATTTGTTTGACTGCTGTGCTGAAACGTATTGGCATTACAAGATATGTTTTGTCATTAAAATGAAATGAGCAGGGGAAATGAGCATAGTTCAACGTCTTCATTGCTTTCCCCCCTTCTTCCAAGGTAGCTTTTAATGATAAAAGCACTTTCACACTCTTTGTGATGATAAATGTACTTAGAAATGCAGTTTAAATAAAACTATCTTTTCCTTTCCCACCTAAAATACTGGAAGATGTAAAATAAGCAGTTAAAAAATAATACCTGCATCACTGCTTTTAAAACTTTTAAATTTGAAAACCATACCAGATGCAATCCAAATGCAGTGGAGTGATTTGGTGAGCAGAGCATTGGCATCTAAACAGTAAGAATCATGCTTCTGGTTTCTATAGAGACAAATCAATGCAACGTCAGATTGAATTTTTTGTGCTTTTGAGACAAAAACCTTAAAAAACAGAGATTCCTTGCATTGTAAATGGAATATAAGCATCCGTAATGCTTTTAAGGACCATCTGTTCTGCTGTTTTCGCATGCATTTTTTCTTTGGTATTGCATGTGTGTTGGCCAAGGGTGCACAAACTTTCGAACAGAGGTACTACAACAAGATTAGTTCTGTTGGGAGTTATTTGGTCTATAAATGTGTCCTGAAACCACTTTTTTTTTTTTTTTTCAAGGTGGTGTACTAGTGATGTATTCAGATTTCAGTTAATCTTTTCTGACACTGTCTAAACACCTAATGTTAGCATGGGCTACAAAGCGTTCTCTGAAGACAGAGTATTAAATGACATTTATGTCAGTCCAACTCTCAATTTCTGTGTTTTTCCTTGAATATATTTCCACCTGTGTACTAACATGGCTGGGAAATTTGATCACTTCTGCTGTTTTGTAAAGAATCTAAGAACGCTCATCTGATTTACAAATACTGGGGAATGAAAAGTGATATGGAGCTGTGCAGTCCACTGAGTAGATTAGTGAGTTTTTCTTTGTAAGAATCTTAAGTGAGTATTGTCATAAACTTTCAAGACGTATTTTTTGGTTCTTGAGTAATGAGATGTGATCCTCAGAATCCCATAAACAAGTAATGAAGTGGGAATTGACAGATACATTGGGATTGGAACAAGTAGTATAGAGGATACCCGGAGGCAACTGTTCATCCTGGAGGATGAGCAAGAGGATTTCATCAGAGGATGAAAGAGAGAATTTCATCCTAGACAGTGAAATGAGGAAAAAGTAAATAGGCATAGGTACAGATGTTAATAACTATTAGAAACAACAGCCGTTTTGCTTCATTACCTTGCCTTCCTGCAAAACTTCAGTTACTTTGCCTGCAGTGTTTGTAGTGGTAGTAGTGAAACCGGAACATGCAGGAGGGGTTTAGGTCCAAGTAGCAGAGGTTACGTAAGCATTTGTTTTTCAAGCAGCAGAAATGACAGGGTTAGGAAAATTAAACTTCAGGAATATTAGTATCAGCTGTGCTGAGACAGCAGTTTCAGGTGGCTCTTCTTCCCACTGCTATTGACACCAGCTGTCTTTGTGTCAATTTTATTTATGTCACACACGCAACACCAAAGATAGACTTACCTTAATGATCAAAAGAGGAACTTCTCGTTTCTGAAATTCGGCTGTACACATCCAGCTGTACTCCCCTCCAGGAATCCATCACATGACAAATTTACTTTTTTCATTTTTGTGAAAAGTGTCGGTTCTCAAGCAGAAATTTTTCACAGGAAAAGAATGAATACAGAAGTTAACCCCCCTCCCACGAGGCATGTCCCTTTTTATACATAACTCTTATTATAAACACATGGTAATATATTTTGCCATCATAAAGTAAGGCTTGTCCCATCTCAAACTCTTACTTTTTACCACCTTTTTCCGTAGCATTGGTTAAATCCCCAAACCAGCAAGAATGGGCTGGTTTGTAGCCAGTCTATCAGAATAGCATCAGAGAATGATTTAGGATGGAAGGGATTTGTGGAGGGCACCTGGGTCAGG
>NW_010264945.1:0-5027 GCF_000690775.1 Eurypyga helias | reverse complement strand
CTGAAGGAGGGACAGCTTTGGAGTGAGGTCAGTTGCTCGACGTCATCACAGACATGAAGTCAAGACATGTCTATGTGACAGGATAAAAAAAAAAAAAAATCAACATAAGCGCAATGAACTTCTGCTGAAATAGTGCTTAATTCATCTGACTCCTTTGACAAAAATTAGAAAGAGCTGAAAATAATTTTTAACATGAGGAGAGATGGGTTATGAAACCAAACCAATTTATTTTGCCATTTTTTCATTAAAAGTATAATACTTTTATCCTGAATGTTGCTTTTTAAGGCGCTGTAATTTAAATCAGAAGAAAAGCAAGTCTTGAGATGAACACAGCAGCAGAAAAGAAAAATTTTGTCTTGGATTGTTTTTTAAGGAAGGGCTGTTAATCAGGCTAGTTCTGCCTACTTCATTAGCACACATCAGCCCATCTGCCCCAAGGTTACTTTCTGCTTCTCATGTTTCTCTGACCTCTCAAGTGGCTAGTAGACTTGTCTTTTTCTATTGAATGTATTCTAATCAGTTGGGTTGATTATTCCTGGGTTTCTCCATAAAGTGTGTGATGAACTGTTGGGCATTTGCTGTTGGAAACTTAAGGTGGTATGTAATACATTTCAGAAAGCAGAGGGATAGACTTGCTTAGTCCTGCAATTAAGCGTTTTTGAAGTTGCAAGACCTTGAAGGTTCATCAGTCAGAGATACCCTGAAGGAATGAAAATGAAAAAAAAAAAAGAAAATTTGGTGGTTTTTTGCTTGGGTCCAATCTCTCTCTCTTAGCATAGGATGTAGACATAAACCCGCTATCTGTGTCTCAGACTTCGTGTCTAGTAAGAAGCTGTTGATAACCAAAAGCAGTGACATAGTTCATTACACCTATATCAAGTTGTGTTTTCACTGGCCACCAAATGCTTAATGCTCCAAGACTCACAATTTCTTGGACCTCCAGCCAAAGGTTTTTCCTAGCACTTGATTACAGCGTTTCAAAGCCAGATGCTTTGATGTTGTTTTGACACTGCTTAAGCACTGAATTAAGAATTGGAAGTTCTAGTTGCCGTGCCTCAACTTGCCTATGGGACACATTAACTTAAACTCCCTGTGTTTCATCCTTCCTTTTATAAAGGACATAATGTTTACCATCCTTCTAGTGTTGGGTTTCTGTCATGAAGAGTTTTGGTAGTGGAGGAAGAACCACAGGGATGTCTCCTGTGTGAAGCTTTGAGAAAAGCTTCCCCAGCTCTAAATCAGATCTACCTCTGGCCATGGCCGAGCAGCCTTCTCCTGAGGGAGCGCAGGCATGTGGGAGGGACCCAGGCTGGAGCAGGGGCAGCGTCTGAGGAGTCCTCCCCCTGAGAAGGAAAGAGCGGCAGAGACAGTGTGTGATGAACTGACTCAGAAACCCCCATCCCCCACGCCCCTTTGCCACTGAGGAGGTGGAGATATCCCAGGAAGAAGTGGGGAGTGGGGAGAAGGTTTTTAATATCTGTTTGTGTTTTGTCTCTCATCGTCTTACTCTGATTTTGCTCAGTAATTTACTAAGAGGATTTTTTCCCCCAGGCTGTCTGTTCGGCCTGTCACCATAACTGGAGAGTGATCCCTCCTTGTCCTTGTACGGCCACAAACTTTTCCTTGTATTTTCTCCTCCCCATCCTGTGGGGAGGAGTGAGCGAGTGGCCGCGTGGTCTTTTATTCCTGGCTGGGGCCTAAACCACTACACTTTGGAAAATAAGTTAGATGGCAGTTGAAGACTTCCACAGAGCTATTTGGTGTTAAAAATATCTAGTATATTGCTACCAAACAGTTTGTCTGGGTCTTGGGTGTTAAGCCTGACATGAAGAATAAATCTACCAGCAAAAAGTTAAATAAAAAAACCCCACCTAGGTGACCCTTTGCTCTATTCATCCATCAGCAGGGAAGTAAACAGTTTGTCTATGATTGCCTGTCTCACTTATCTATTACAGTCTATTTGTTCTTCCTACCCTGTAATTACTCCATTGGATCTCCTGAAATATCCTCTGATTCACATTCAAACTATTTTCAGAAACACCCTTTAATTCTGGCAGGATATTTCACTGCTCAGTAAACATAAAGAGATGCTTACGATTTGCTTTATGACAAAGTTCTCTGAAGCACTGTGAACTTATTGCTGTGTGAGGTTCCAGTCTGGCAACAGCTGAAATCTGATTTCCTGCATACAGGGAATGCCAAGAGATGGAGGCAGCAACAGTAGGAGGCACAAACTAACCTCTCTCCGGTACTAAGAAACCAAGTCAAGGCAGTGTCCTTTCAATGAGATACTTTTGCCTCTTCTGACATTGTCTCTTTATTATAAGTTCCAGTTTGATTTTCAACTTTTTTAAAAATAACACTTTCAAACTTTTAAAATTTTGCATTTCTATCGTTCTGATTGTTTCACACACTGTCCTTGTGCCTTAGGTGTGAGAAAGGGAGGCCTAGCTGGCTGCCCCTGGTGAGCCAGATGTGCAGACCACCAATATATTTCCCTTGTGAGGAAGTTAATGGAGGTGACCCAAAAGGATGGCTGGTTGCCTGGCCGCATCACGTGCTCTGAAGGGAAGGTGGTGAGCACACGAATGCAGCCCACCCTGGGGCATGGAGCAACTCTAACTGCTCTCTGCAAAAGCGTATTGCTCCTGTATGCCTGTGGTTTCCTGGGTGTACGTTTAACTTGTTTGACCATGGGTTCGCTCCCCATCCCCAAAAAGCAGGTGATAAATGGACACCCACAGGGTTTCTGGGTATTGGAAAGTGCTTAGCATCTCCTTGGGGGTTTAGGAGGACACTGCTAGTTTCTGGGCCTAAGCAAGCTGAACCAAGGAGTCTCTGCTGCCAGAAGAAACACAGATGTATTTCCATATCTGTACAAAGATATAGATCCAGATTTTTGGCCTGGTACATTATCCTGCTAAATGTTGACAATTCAAGCAAGTCTTGGGACACCCCATGTTTTTTGTCCTGCTAGGGATTTGCTTTACACTCTATACATACACAAGTGAAGTAAGATCTCAGTGTGAGATTTTGGGTTCAATTTTTAAATCTGAGCTATGTATTTCCATTGGGAAGTTAATTGCTTTAGTTTTTGTGTTTGGGTTTTTTTTCCCCTCCTACTTTCCTTTAGCTTTTTATTCTTTCTCTAATATTTTTTTAGTATATAATGCTAACCTTGCTTTACCATTACAGACGTATGCTGTAATTTTCTACTGGAGCTGTCAGGATGCTCCTGGGGATTTTTGTGTACACAATTTTGATTTTAAAAGAGAGTACTGAAAGGTTATGTGAAAAAAGTATAGCAAAACCCTTGCCAAGTTAAGTCTTTACTTTAAAGACCATCACTTATCCTTACCCTAATCTTCTTTCAGAAAAAGATTTTTAAAAAAATGTTGACTGTACATAGGAATCGGTTGAGTAACACAATGGTAGATTTTCCCAACTTTGATGAGGAAAGTAAAAATTCTGTAGTGCTCCAATAGTTGAAAATCCATGTTGCTTTTAATAACTAACTCCCCTCCCACCCAAGCCAAAAACAACAAAAAGAAACCCTTACTGATATTAATTTTAGAAGAAACACTTTGAGAAAGTCAACAGTATGCTTTACAAAATTATCACTACAGGCTCTTAAATGAAGGGTAATGAAATTATATGCAGGTGTGAGTTGCTTATAGCACTTTTGAAAAATGTGTCAGACTGAAAAGTATGAATAAACATTAACAATTTTTTAAACAACAGCATTTGGAACTGTTAGGAGAAAGCTGAGTTTTACTTTCTTTTAAGTTACGTATTTTCCTTAGATGTTGCTTTGTTCTAGTATGTTCTGACTCCTGAGCATTTCATTGTTCTCACTGCTGTCAGTATATTCTCATGAAGCATGCTAAAATCAAAATTCTGGCTCTTTCCAATTACCACTCACCCAGTTGTCTTTGAAAAAAAAGTTTTTTCATCTTATTTGTTGCCTTACTTGATTGAAAACTGCCCTTTTTATTGTGAACGTATTTTGTGTTATTATGGCTGGAGGAATGCAAGGAATTGTATATTATGCCTCTCTTTGCTAGATTAATAACAAAAGACCACTGAAAATGTATCCAACTTAGACTTGAACTTTGTAAGGATTGTTTTTTTTAAAGTTACATTTTTAATTCTTTTTAGCTTACTGATTTTAAATGAATGGTTTTAATGTTGTATTGGTTAAAGCTTCCTTCCCTTTATCTCCTTAGATATTTCTGTAACTTGAACTGAAAAGTAGTCCTGTTTAGAAAAATTACTTTGAAATAGTATTATCTACTAATTGCTTTTCAGTCAGTATTAGATATTGATAGAAATAAATGGAAAAAGGAGAATTGGTCAACACTAATTAAAACAGATGTAGCATACAATGTTATGAAAAAGTTTAAATCCAAAATGGTTGGTAAGTATGAGAAAAATTAGTTCAGGGGTCAGAAAGTACCTTATGAGTGAAAGAAATTTTCAGACTCTTCTCTATTATCTACCTCCTTTTATCTTCCTTCTCCTTACCCACTTCTTTCTTAATTAGGAGATGGTATGTCTTACAGAATGTGCTGGTTTTAGTTGGGGCAGAGTTAATTTTCTTCACGGTAGCTAGTAAGAGGCTATGCTTTGGATTTGTACGAGGCTATGTTTTGGATTTGCCTTGAGAAGAATAGTGATAACACTGGTGTTCTTAGTTGTTGCTAAGGTCTTTTTCAGCTTCTGGTACTCTTTTTGTATTCTCAACTTCTTCACTATAAGCAGGTGAGAGGGGACCCAATTCAGACAGCTGACCCAAACTCTCTAAAGGGCTATTTCATTCCATAGAATGTCCTCTTGAATATGTGTTGAGTGTGAGCTGGGGGCCGTGTCATTAGTTAATTGGTTCTCTCATTTTCACTGTCTCTTGGTGGCTCTCTCTCACTCAAGGGGCTCTCTGCAACACTGATGCAATCTCTCTTGGCCTTTCTGTCTCTCGCTCTCGCTACTCAGGACCAGGCTGGGTATTGGCCAGTGGGTGGTGAGCAATT
>NW_010264944.1:52112-52379 GCF_000690775.1 Eurypyga helias | reverse complement strand
CACTCCCGGGCCAGGGGTAGTGGGTGTTCAGAAGCCAAACCATCCCAGGCAAAACGAATTGAGAGATGTGGAGGGAATGGGGTGTGCTGCCAAAAAGCCAAAATACACCAAAACTCCCTCTGGAGAAAGAGCTCAGGGCATCCTGTGAGTGTCTTTGGCCACTACCTCAACCTTACCCTCATCAGACCAAGACCTCAGTGGTCACCTAGAGCCGGTTGCCCTGGTCCATGTCCTGACAGCTCTTGAGTATCTCTGTGAAAAGAGACC